>NC_141548.1:78188333-78495000 GCF_021556685.1 Rattus norvegicus
CGGAACTTTAGCCTGTCATTTTACTCTATTGCTTTCTCCTTGAAACTTTGTTCTACATGTGGTGCTTAATTTAATGTTTCTATATAAAAGTTTTGCTTCAAAACAAAGAAACAAACATAAGTTCTGCAGATGTATCTACTCAACCTTTCATTTTGTATCACATAGATTTAAACACATCATCATTGAATAATATTTATAATGGTAGGTATTTGCTTAATTATGTATGTTTTTCTTTAGGACAGAATGAAGGACATTTAATTTGTGTAGGATCAGTATGTTAATTTCATATATATCTGAAATCCTGAAATGGGAAGCCTGAGACAGGAAGACAAGGAGTTTGAAGCCCACCAGGAGCCCGTTCTCACCTCCATCTTGTTCTGAGACAGGATTTCCCTGGCTTTTGCTGTTTTTCTGAATGACACTATTGCATCCAACCATATATATACATGTTCTGGGGATCCTACTCATGTCTGTAAGCTAACACAGTAGCCATGACTCTAGTTCTAGCTATCTTTATGACTCTAGTTCTGCTTTTGATACAGAGTCTTGCTACACAATTTTGGCCAGTTCATTTTGGCCTGTAGCTCTCATTCTATAGCCCAGGGTAATGTCAAATTTATGGCTGCCCCTATATCTTAGCCTCTGTAATGCTGGGATTATTCATGTGTGGCTTTAAAAGAAGAAGCAAGGGGATTCAAGTAAAGTCTATGGAATATTCCTGCTAATAAACATGTCTGTAATAAAGATACCATATATAATATGTGCTTAAGGACAAGAAAGCAGATAGTGTCTTCTGACAATGCTAAGCAAGATGGTAAAAGTCAAGGATGACATGAGTTAGATGAGCTGTTAATCAATGGCACCAGACCCAGACACTATGGCAGATGCTAAGAAATGCTTGCTGACAGGAGTCTGATATGGCTGTCTCCTGAGAGGCTCTGTCAGAGCATGACAAATACAGAGGTGAATGCTCACAGCCAACCATTGGACTGAGCTCAGGAACTCCAGTGAAGGAGTTAGGGAAAGGACTGAAGGAGCTGAAGTGGTTTATAATCCATAGAAAGAACAACAATGTAAACCAACCAGATGCCCCAGAGTTCCCAGGGACTAAATTACCAACCAAAGAGTACACATGGAGGGACCCATGGTTCCAGCTGCATATGTAGCAGAGGATGACCTTATCTGGAATCAATGGCAGGAGAGGCTCTTGGTCCTCTGATGGCTAGATTCCCCAGTGTAGGGGAATGCTAGGGCGGTGAGGTGGGAGTGGGTGTGTGGGTAGGGGAGCACCCTCATAGAAGCAGGGGGTGGGAGGATGGGACAGGAGGTTTGTGGAGAGTTAAAAAAAGGGAATAACATTTGAAATGTAAATAAATAAAATATTCAATAAAAAACAAAATACTTAAGGATGAAGTAAAGGTTTTTCTTTTTGAAAATGGAAATGTATACATCATTCAACAATGGAACAGTAAAAACTCCGGTGTTCTTCCACCTTTTTGTCATTGATTCTTCTTTTTGAAAACAATGTATATAAAGATATGTAAAGACAAAATTTCTTTTTTACAAGTTGTATTCCTTTACCTTTTATTATAGACATATTTGATAAGGTTTTTAAAGTGTAAGTGGGAGCTGAAGAGATGGGTCACTTAAGAGCACACTGGTGGCTCTTCTAGAGGACCTAAGTTCAATTCCCAGGACTCACATGTAACTAACAACTGTATCTTCAGTCCCATGGGATCTGAAACTTTCTTCTCTCTGCTGTACTCCATTGGCATTGCACATATATGATATACATTCTTCAGACAAAACATGCTTACACACAAAAAAGATATAAAACAAGTAAATATAGTATAAATTAAAAAATTAATTTTAAATTGTAATTTGGGGTAAACAGCAAGTAATAAAGAGTATGTTTTAAAATAATGCACTCCTAGTAAACTTGAATTGCATTTAAGACACAAACTAGGTATATAAAGCAATCCAAATACCTCAATGATCAATTTATGTCGTAAATATAGGACTAGAATTCTGTATATTTTCAAGAGATAACTAAAATTAGTATTATGTGGTATATCGACATCACATATACTTTGGTCCTTTTACTATACTGGTATCTAATTCATCTACATACTGATGGTTTTCCACATAGTATCATTCTATCAATGGAGTCACTTGGCATGTGTTTCCTAACAAACTCTCCTCTCAACAAACTGGTTTGAATTGTAATGAAGTAACCCTCATATAATCTTAAAAATGTTTATTTTACTATATTACTTTTATCTTCTGTATTATGGTGAAATTTTTCCACTGAAATAGTTGTTTTCATTTACTTCAAAATAAGTTGGTGACATTGATAATAAAGACTCATTCACATTCAATAACACTGTTATGGAAAATATACAAGTCCCACTTATAATAACTTTAAAATGTGTTAGCCATGCAAAGCTGTTTATTTTCAGATAATTCAATGAGTGTGATATTAAATTGAAATAAAGGAAACCCATGGCCAATGCCAGGAAGCTCTGTAAGTATCTAGAACTATAACTCTTTCTATAGTAGACAAATAGTTCCTATGTAGGAGCAAAATCATGTGGATTCCAGAAAAAAAATAGATTTTAATCAGTTTTGAATTTAGAAGTTTTCGAAACAGGTTCTTAAGGGATAGACTCCTGTAGTATCTGCACTTGGGCTTCATTCATTTTTGATAACTATCGGGAAGTTTGATCATGACAGAGCTGTTTCTTTCTGTGCTTCTTCATATGAATTTGAGTGCACATGCACCACCACATGCGTGTGTAGGATCAGAAACCAAACTTTGGTATTGTTCCTCATCTTTGCCTTGTTTGAGACAGGACGATTTAGTTACTTTTCTGTGCCATGAAAAACTACATTAACAAAACACCTTTATGGAGAGAAAGAGAAAGAGAGAGAGAGAGAGAGAGAGAGAGAGAGAGAGAGAGAGAAGGAGGGAGGGAAGGAGGGAAGGGAGAGAGAGACAGAGACAGACAGAGACTGACAGAAAGAGAGACAAAGAGAAAGAGAGAAACTGTCCACTTTTGCCTATAAAGCTCCATGGAGATACACCATTACAAGTAGAAGAAGTGAAGCAGGCAGCATAGATGGCAGGAAAAGAACTGTCCACATTCCCTCAGCACTCAGGAAACAGAGAGTGAAAAGAAAATGTGACTGACTTACAAAGCCTCCAATCCCACTTCCTGTGACACTTTCCTCTTGAGAGATTTGATAGCCCGAAGGTTCCACAATATTCCACATGGTGTCACTTCCTGGGAAGTATCAAGACACCTGGGTATAAGAGAAATGTTTCACTTTTGATTCCAAACAATATTTTTGTTGCTTGTTGTCACGTACTGCAGAGTAGCTGGCCCATGATTGTCCGAGTAGTGTCTGCCTTTCCCCCACTACCACCACAGGTGATTATGGATCAGACACACAAACTACCTCTTTATTTTACAGGAGGATTCGAATTAAGGGCCTCTTTTGTACATGGCAAAGTACTTGACCCACTCAGCCATCTTTTAGTCTCCACCCCTACAAGATTCGCTTGACCTCAAAGGAACAATTGAGATTAGAAAGTGTGTAACCTGAAACAGAAAGCCAAAAACTGATACATTTGATAATTGAATGAAGCAAACATTATATAGTCCTCAATCCACGACTCATGGATATAGGGTTGTAAGTGATCAAAGAATTGATAGCATCATTATCGATAATCATCAGAATCTTTCTACAAGTTGAAGGATCAGTTGGAGGAACCTAGAGAAGTATGTAAAAGCTATTGTTGGCATTCAAAAGGGAGCACATGCCTATTACTTGGTTTTATGAATTGATTAGGAGGAACATTAATAATAGTCTGTGACAAACTTCTCTTCATATCATGTCACAAATTCATCAAGTGAAAGTCGCCAGGTGGTATAATTAGTGTCCCATCTGTGACGCTTTCAGGAATTTTATAACTGGCAAGATAGGCGAAGATAAATGAATTTATTTTACAATATAAATCTATACACATTTCCACACAAACACGTGTACCTTTCTGTTTTTATATGAGAGATTATATAATTTGGCTTTGCGTAAAATCAATTAAAGTTAATGGCAATAATGGCAGAGCTGTTCTTTTTGTATGTCATGGTGACATATCTAGACATGGTTTTCAAAGCATTTATAATACAAAGGATTTAAATTTAGTTAAATTAATTTAAATGAATTAATATTGTGTGTGTGTTTACACACACATTGCATGTGTGTGCATATAAATATAAAGCTATATTTCATATCCTCAGAAGAACTTTGCAATATTGTCATCTAATTGTGGAAAAAAGTAATTTCTGGAACTTTAATATATTCTTTTAATTTAGCTTAGTACTAACATAAGAATTCTTGTAAATTCTTGCCTCAAATAATTTTACAAGGTCGCCCTCTTCTGGTCACAGTAATGATTTCATTTCTTTTTATCTATACTATTTTATTACAAAGTTACAGTAAAGCTCATTTATAATAATCTGACATCAAATACAAAAGCACACAGACACTATCAAATATCAAAAACCAGGAAGGTCTTTTCAATATTTCTAATGAACATGACCTTCTATTTAAGTCCACTTACCTAGTTTTTTTTTTTCTGCTTCACCAATAGTCTGAAAATTCATATGCCGAGCTTGGTAATAAGTTAATAGACGAACTGAATGCTTGAGGTGTTCCAGATGGACTTAAAGTGCCAACTTGGCCATTCGCCAAATAAAAGGGGGAAGGGAGTGAATCATACAGCTGGAGTTGAAATTCCAAATGAAGGCCTTACCTGTGTACTTGAAAACAGCAGTGAAAGGCAGCTTTCACTCAATGCTTACTTTCAGGACTGAACTTTCTATATCAGATTTGCACAATTAGTTGATAACTATTAAAAGAATGAGATGATAGTATAAAAAACTAAAAGTGAGTGTTTACATACAATACTCACGCCAATGGTCTATTTAAACATTATTCATGTGTTCGTGCATCTGTGTGAATGTATGCAATATGTATTCTGCATAGGCCAGAAATAGGCAGGCAACTGATAACCTAGAACTGGGCTTGCAAATTGTCATATGCTGCCAGAAGACATGGGTGTTGCGAACTGAACCTTGCTTCTGTGGGAAATCAGAAAATTGACTAATGATCTTTGTATCCCCTTCAAAAAGGAAAGTATGTGCATGTCTGTTTACCATATTTCATATTATTCTTCGATTCTTATATTTTGTTTCATAGAATTTCATATAAATATAGATTAAAAGTTAGGTTCGATCTATGTTTTATTTTGTTTTATGATTATTATTTATGAATTATTGTTTTAATTATGCCATTTATTGGTTACATATGCATGTACAGAGTAATAATGAGGGCAGTTAACAGTTTCACTGTTTCTATAATTTTCTTCCATTTAAGTAATTAGTTTATAAATATAATTAATTAAGGTTAATTTGTGTACTGAAAATACATATGCACAATACATTCTGATTATTCTCGTGTCCCATCTTCTCCTTTTGCCCTCTGACCTCGGTCAGCATCCTCCAATTCCTATAATTCCCATTCCCTCATTTGCCTGCTTTTGAGACCCCTTTGCTCCCATTGGTGTACCTTGTCCAGCCTAGATATGAGGACTGTGGTTTGTTTTATTGGATCTTACTTTGTTCTGTCTGAGTGTAGGCTCTTGGAGGCCTGCTCTCTTCTGAAGGGGAAAATGCTTCTGGGGAAAGGAGAGGTGAAGGGGAGCTGGGAGGAGTAAGGAGAAGGGAAACTGTGGATGGGATTAATTTATGACAGAAGAGTATTTTAAATAATAATAAAAAGGAGTTGGTAATAAATACAGGAGAATTTTTACCATAATTCAAGTTAAATGTGAGACTTTATAACTTTTAACTTTTATCTTCTTCCTCCTGGGATCTGGATAAATAAATGAATATGACTAAACTTGTGAGATGACAAGTAAATACTGTTATTATAACCAATGAATTTAGAGATGTTGGAATTTATTTACAAATTCTGGGCTTTTAATATTGGATCAAGAAGTAAATCTAACTTAATTGGGTAGATGTTAAAATATGTATCTGACTGTAAATATTTTTGTTTTTTGTTTGTTTTTTTTTTTTTACTTAAACAAGTTCATTAGCCAAAATTTATTTTTTGTTGGATTTTTTTTATTTACATTTCAAATGGTATTCCCTTTCCTCCCTATTTCCTGGAGATAAGCCCCCTATTCCATCCCCAGCCCCTTCTTCTCTAAGGGTGGTCCCCTCCTCACCCTTCCCACAAGAGTCCAGCCTTGGCAGGACAAAGGGCTTCTCCTTCCATTGGTGCCCAACAAGGCCATCCTCAGCTACATATGCAGCTGGAACTATGGGTGAGTCCATGTATAGTCTTAGGGTAGTGGTTTAGTCTCTGGGAGCTCCGGTTGGTTGCCATTGTTGTTATTATGGGGTTGCAGCCCCTTCAGCTCTTGGTAATTTTATTTATTTGCATTTCAGTTTTCCCTCCACAAACAACCTCCCTCTCTAAGGGTGAACCCTCACCCACCCTGTCCCATTTCAGTGCCCTAGCATTCCCCTATGCTGGGTCATTGAGTCTCCACAGGACCAACGGGTCAAAAAGGCCATCCTCTGCTACATATCCATGGGACTCCCCCACACCACTACCACTATGTGTACTCTGTTGGTGGTGGTTTAGTTACTGGGAGCTGTGGGGGTTGATATTGTTGTTCTTTCTATAGATTTGCAAACCCCTTCAGCTCCTTCCGTCCTTTCTCTAACCCCACCCCCCCATTGGGGTCCCTGTGCTCAGTCTGATGTTTGCCTGTGTAAGTCTGCATCTGTATTTGTTAGTCTCTGGCAGAGCCTCTCAGGGGATAGCTTGGGTTCCTGTCAGTAAGCTCTTCTTGGCATCAGTAATGGTGTCTGGATGAATCGTTTTCTTCAAAGACGGATGTTATTATAAAGGAAGAAAACATGCATGCTTCCACAGGAGGGAACCAATCAACGGTTTTACCCCGCTATGAAGGTTATGTACCACAATGATGACCAGCATGCTACTATAACCCTGTGTTAGGGAAAGGACTCAAAGTATCCATAAAACAGCCTTGCAAGCAATGTCTGTTGACTGAACTTGACATAGTTATGGAAGACAGTATTATGAGGTTATGCTAATGGTTACCTGTGGTGGATTTAATTTTCTTCCAATCATTACTTCATTTGTTACAATTAAAATATATATAGAAGATAGCATGGTGTCTATAGACATTGATTAAATGAGCAGTGTGACTAGATTTAGGTGACAGAAGAATAAAATGTCCTTGACAGCCTAACTGATGAGTCTGGTCCCCATTTACTTCTTCCCTTAATAACTAAGCATCGACACATGCCTTTCTGCTGGTCTCTAGTGTTTTACTACCTGTGCATTGTATCTTTATTTTTTTAAAGTGTTACCAGAAAGCATCCTAATAAATTATCCACTATTTCCAGTTCACTCTAAGGGCATTAAATTTCTAAAGGGTTGCATCTGAATAATATGTCATTGGTTTCTTACTTAATAGACTGAAAAAAGAATAAGTGAGTGAAGCCATCTCCCAGACAGGTCAGAAATTGTCATTCCTGTACTAGGAATAATCTCTTTCTCATGGGGACACACTAGCTGGCTAAATTATTGTGGGGACTTGCAACCTTCTTTCCTTTGAGTCTCTCTCCTGAAATCAGCATTTCCCTTCTGACTCCCCATAACCTTGATATTCACTCAGTGATTGCCTAAATACCAGTAGTCATAAAGATACATAATGTTGTTTAAATCTCCCTTAAGATCAGATTCCCAGAATGGCAGAATTCAGTCAATATGACCACATGTGAGATGAGGACACTTATCTGTAAATGCCAGGGTTGCAAGCCACTGACAAAATTATAATCTTATAGGAAGCAGGTTGAATTGTTCATGTAAACGCAGGATAGCAACCTTACTCCTTGAAAATGTGCAGACCTGGAACTTGAGAAAATGATCAACAGGGTCATGCACAGTCTAGGACTGCTTAGCTATCCCTGTGTGCTGCATATTACTACAGCCTGGTTAGTGGGCTCAATCCTCAGCTCGCACTCAGCTGACTTGAGGTCACAACAGGTGTCAACACAACCAATGTTACTTCTCAGATGTCTTTTCAGGAAAAGGAAGAACACACACGAATTTATTAGAATGCCTCTTGGTAACACTTCTTCAAAAATACACCAATAAGAAAGCCAGGCACAGACAGCCAGACATGGAGCACTAGCAGCAAAGCATGTGCCACTGCTTGTCTGTTAAAGGAAAGAAGGAAATAGAGGCCAGACTTATCAGTTAGGCTGTCAAGGGCATTTCATTTTTCTGTCATCTAAACCTAGTACATCCTGACACTGCTTAAAACAAACAAACAAGCAAGGTGGTTCCCACTCAGGTGAGAGCAGGGGACTTTACACCAGCTGTCAAGGTCTGGTCAGATTCCCACTCAGGTGAGAGCAGGGGACTTTACACCAGCTGTCAAGGTCTGGTCAGAGTGTCAGGCTGTCAAGTGCTGCTAGATGGCCTTCTCCAAGCAGTGGTGATGTGGAGGTGGTGCAGGAAGCTGCAGGATGGTCTGGAGCAGCATGAGGGCAGGTGTCCTGCTCAGCCATATTATCCAGAGTCTTCTTGCAGGAGCTGGCTCTACAAGGAAGACTTTCATTTCCTCCAAGGCTGTGTTCAAAACCTCCCAAATGATTTTTACATTTTATTTATTATCTATTATTTATTACATCTCAAATATAGCTCCCACTCCAGGTCCCTACCTCCCAGAGTTTCTCATTTCATCTCCCCAAGCTTTAACTTCTGAGATGGGTGCATGTCCTTTTCTGGGGCATCAAGTCTCTACAGGATTAGGAACATCCTTTCCCACTGGGGACAGACAAGGAAGTTCTCTACTACATATGTTCCAGGAGCTTCAGACCAGCCTATGTATGCTCTCTGTATGTGGCTTGGTCTGGGAGCTACCAGGGGTTCAGGTTAGTTGACCCAGTTGATCTTCCTGTGGAGTTTCCATTCCCTTCAGGTCATTCTGTCCTTCCCCTAACTCTTATAAAGGTCCCTGACCTTAGAAGGATGGTTGCCTATATGCATCTGCACCTGTGTCAGTCTGTATTTGGTAGAGCATCTCAGAGAATAGCTATGCTGGGCTCTTGTATGCAAATTTGTTTTGATTTAAGAATAATGAGAATGGAAGAAATACAGACCCAGGATATTCAACAGCACCAAAAATAAAATAAAATGAAATGAAATAAAAATAAACTCTTTTTTATTTTTTTACATATTTTACTTTTCAGAACAAACTGTGGACTTACAGAGTACACTAACGTATCTAGGAGGGCTGAAAAACAAGACTCAAAGGAAGGGCTATCATTCCGCTTGCCATTTAGCAGAAGCACCACAGTTTTTCTCAGACCCCACACTGTTGGGCTCAACATCATTCTAATTAGTGTAGTGCACTCTGTTTCCTGTTATATCCCCAAAAGTGTTTTCAGACCTCTGGTCTGTTATGCTCAAATAGGCAACACCTTTGGTCACATTCTTGATGGCCCTGATTTCCTCAGCATTCCTGGGAGTGGCCACTGAGCCCTGGAGTTCAGATCCAAGAGCCCTCACTCTGTCAAGGCACATCTTTTTAAACCCTGCTCACAAAGTATTTCCTTTCAACTTTTTCACTCAGAGAGAAGAGCAACAACTTTCTCAAAGCTCTCAGCTCTGATCACAGGGCTGCAATTTCTGAATCAATTTTGCTAGTATCAAATTCTACATTCTGTGCTGGACCCAGAGGAGATGGAGGCAAGAGGGGTGGTAACCTAAATCACTGTGTGGTGAAAATGGATGCAGAAGGGAGTTTCCTTGGGACTACAAGGATTTGGGTAGTCTGGCTACCTTGTAGGAAACTGTGGCGCTTGCATTTGTATGTTTGTATTTTAAAGATCAATAAAAAGAGTATTTATAGAGTATTATCTGGCCAGAAGACTGATGGACAGTCTGGAATATATGAATAAGCAATTTGAGTTATTTCTGTTCCTGAGACAAGATCCTAGAAGTAACATTGGTGGTGTTCCTACCTTTTGAGTGTTTGTAACTTCCAGTTGACTCAGTGTGAGCTGGGGATTGAACCCACCAACTATGCTACACTAACCCATGCTACTGAGAATGATGGATGGCTCTTTTCCCCAAAGCTTGGTACCTACCCTGGTTCTGGTTGTCATCCTCCTCTTTGCTATGAAAAGAGTCCAATGGGGACAGGCCATGGTGGGCAAGGAGGAGGTCTCTTTGGTTTGGAGAGCCAACAGCCAAGATCTTAAAGAGTAACACTGATGTCAATTCACAGATGTGGCTAGTTGTAAAGAAAGCCAATTGGAAATTAAGAGATTATGAGTTTCCTCAAAGCAATATCAAGACTTAGGCAAGGTCATAGTTGCCTGGGAGGACATAGTGATCAGCAGGTGCTTGTGGTAATGGGGATGGATGGGTTCACTTCTACCACTAATGTGATAGTGCTAGCTGGATTCAATTGCTCTGATATTGTGGACACATCCCTGGCATGCCCTAGATAGGTTGACGTCCAGATCTATATTGATCCCCTTGATAACAAAATCAGTGCCTCCATTTTCAAGGTCTACTTACCTACACTCTAGGTAGATGAAAGCCTCACTGAAGGTTTGTTTTGTTTTTGTTTTTTTTGTTTGTTTTGTTTTGTTTTTATTTTTGTTGTTGTTGCTTTTGGAAGCTAGTAAGTAGCTCTTACTTGGTGCTTCGCTGGTGCTAATATTTCTAAGGTATTCAATGAAGCAGCAATGATAGCTGCTTGCTGTCTTGCTCCTTCTGCCCAGGAGCCACACTTGAAGAAAGCCATCAAGTGGGTCATTAAAAGGCTTGAGAAGAAAACCCAGGTCTTATAATCCAATAAAAATACAATTTAGCCAACCACTAGGCTGAGAAAGCAGTGGTAGTGTTGGTCTTGGAACCCTCTGTTGAAGGTATCTGTCATACCTTGGGACAAAGATCTTGGCTATGCCCAGTACCTTCCCTGTGAGAAGTACCTCTACACAGGGGTGCAGGTATATGACAGAATGTATATTCTGCTGGGAGGGAGGTTAGCTACTACAGGGGATCAGGATGACCTGAGAAATGTCACAAAGAGAGTACCTATGCCCAGACTGTACATTTTTTAATGTATCGTTTGACTTTCTCAGACAAGGCAAAACCATGGTGGAGAAGCCATACAGAGAGACACCTGCCCAGCACACATTGATGAAGAAGTCTGCTGCCTTGTCAGGACTGCCTATGATTGGAACCTGGAGCTATTCATGAGTGCCTAGAGCAGGCCGAGAAGGTGAGCTCTGGAGAAAGAAGAAAGAAATGCTGGAGAAGTCTAACATGATAGAACTATTAGGCCTTCGATCCTTTGCAGAGAAGTCCACCTATGAAGGATTTGTAGAGGGAACTGGAAGCCTATAGGAGACAAATACCTTTGTGTGGGGATGAAAGACTGGAATCAAGGAAGGAAGGGAGGAAGGAGACACTGAGTGAAGCTCGAAGGAGAAATCTGCATAGCCTGTGGCCTCTGCTTGGGCGCTATGACCACTGTTCACTGGGAACTGCTCAGCCTTTGCAGAGCAGCTTGACAGAGTGACTGGAAAACAAATTAAAAACAGGTGACAACTGCAAAAAAAATGGTTTATTGTGATGGGCAGCTGAGCCAAGCATATTGGTGCTGTCAAAGCTGGGACTTTGGTCCTCAAACTTTCATTTTATTGTCACCTCCATCCTCCAGAGGAAATCCACTTTCATCTGTCTTCTTAATACTCTGTGAAAATGTAGCTTTGCACACTTTTCTCTGTTCTCCAGGGGAAGTCAAATTTCTTACCTTAATAAGCTACACCTGGGAAAAGGAAATGAAATTTGTGAACCATAAGCATTTGTAATTTGTAACTCTTCATTCACAGAATGGGAAATGCAAGGTGACAAATCAAAGCCCACATAGGCGCACTCTCGAGCACAAGCACACACACACACACACACACACACACACACACACACACCTATCCTATGCTCACCTGTGTGATATAGGGCCAAGCAATACCTATGATCCATGTGCGTAAACACTGAACAAAATGGTCTTGTAGGTGATGGCCTCTATCTCCTTTATTTTATTGGCTTTGAAATTCATCTGTTTTCTTGCCCTGACAATGTTGGCGTTCTCACGCCACAACCAATGAGCCTGGGTAAAACATCACTAAAAGGGCATCACCCAATTTGGGCTCTAAGCTGCTCAAACATAAATCACTCGAGACAAGGAAGGCATTAGAGCATAGGAAAGTACTGACAAAGCATCAGCAAAAAACTCAGTTACTTGGGCTACAATTTTAAAAAGCAAATGAACTTTCAAATTAAAAAAAAAAAAGAAGCCCAGATAGGTAAAGAGTAGGGAAGAGACTCCTTGAAATAAATTTCAGTCTTTATATGTTAAAGACAAATTAAAAATGAAAGATGGAGGATTTGGGATAGCAAGAAAAATGCAGCTTAACTTGGGTAACATTGGAATGTAAAAGCAGGCAACAGAACAGAGACAGTCCCTACTTTCACGGTATAGTACTTGAAGTCCTAGCCAGAACAGTCAGGCAGCAAAAGAAGGTCAAAGGGATACAAATTGGAAGGGAAGAAATCAAAATATCAGTATTTGCAGATGATATGATAGTGTATTTAAGCGACACCAACAGTTTCACCAGAGAACTACTTAACCTGATAAACAACTTCAGCAAAGTGTCGGGGTATAAAATGAACTCAAACAAATCAGTAGGCTTCCTCTACGCAAAGGATAAACAAGCTGAGAAAGAAATTAAGGAAATGACACCCTTCAAAATAGTCCCAAATAATACAAAATATCTTGGTGTGTCTTTAACCAACCAAGTGAAAGATCTGTATGACGAGAATTTCAAATATCTGAAGAAATAAATTGAGGAAGAACTCAGAAGATGGAAAGATCTTCCATGCTCATGAATTGGCAGGATTAATGTAGTAAAGATGTCCATTTTGCCAAAAGCAATCTACAGATTCAATGCAATCCCCATCAAAATTCCTACTCGGTTTTTTATAGAGATAGAAAGAGCGATTTGCAAATTCATTTGGAATAACAAAAAACCCAGGATAGCGAAAACTATACCCAACAATAAAAGAACTTCTCGGGGAATCACCATCCCTAACTTCAAGCAGTATTACAGAGCAATAGTGATAAAAACTATATGGTATTGATACAGAGACAGGCAGGTAGATCAGTGGAATAGAATTGAAGACCCAAAAATGAACCCACACACATAGCCACTTGACCTTCGACAAAGGAGCTAAAACCATCCAATGGAAGAAAGATAGCATTTTCAACAAATGATGCTGGTTCAACTGGAGGTCAGCATATAGAAGAATGCAAATCGATCCATTCTTATTACCATATACAAAGCTTAAGTTCAAGTGGATCAAGGACCTCCACATCAAACCAGATACACTCAAACTAATAGAAGAAAAAGTGGGGAAGAGTCTCGAACACATGGACACTGGAGAAAATTTCCTTAAAAAAAACACCAATGGCTTATGCTCTAAGATCAAGAATTGACAAATGGGACCTCATAAAACTGCAAAGCTTTTGTAAAGCAAAAGACAGTGTCATTAAGACAAAACGGCAACCAACATATTGGAAAAAGATCTTTACCAATCCTACATCTGATAGAGGGCTAATACCCAGAATATACAAAGAATTCAAGAAGTTAGACTCCAGAGAGCCAAATCACCCTATTAAAAATGGGCTAAACAAAACATTTTCAGCTGAGGATTATCGAATGGCTAAAAAACACCTAAAGAAATGTTCAACATCCTTAGTCATCAGGGAAATGCAAATCAAAAGAACCCTGAGATTCCACCTCACAACAGTCAGAATGGCTAAGATAAAAAGTGAGGTCACAGCAGATGCTGGCGAGGATGTGGAGAAAGAGGAACACTCCTCCATTGTTGGTGGGGTTGCAAACTGGTACAACCACTCTGGATATCAGTCTGGAGGTTCCTCAGAAAATTTGGACATTCCACTACCTGAGGACCAAGCTATACCTCTCTTGGGCATATACCCAAAAGATGCCCCAACATATAACAAAGACACATGCTCCACTATGTTCATAGCAGCCTGATTTATAATAGCCAGAAGCTGGAAAGAACCCAGATGCCCTTCCACAGAGGAATGGATACAGAAAATATGGTACATCTACACAATGGAGTACTACTCAGCTATCAAAAACAATGACTTCATGAAATTCATAGGCAAATGTAATGAACTAGAAAATATCATCCTGAGTGAGGTTACTCAATCACAGAAAAACACACTTGGTATGCACTCATTGATAAGTGGATATTAGCCAGAAAGCGCAAATTACCCAAGATGCAATCTACAGACCACAGGAAGCTCAAGAAGGATGACCAAAATGCAGATGCTCCCACTCTTTCTTAAAAGGGGGAAATATTCATAAGAGGGGATATAGAAGCAAAGTTTAGAGCAACGGCTCAAGGAATGGCCATTCAGAGCCTGACACACATGTGGCCCATATCTATATAGCCACCAAAACTAGATAAGATTGATGAAGCTAAAGAATGCATGAAGAAAGGGACCGGATGTAGATCTCTCCTGAGACACACATCCAGAGCATGTCCAATACAGAGGTCAATGCTAGCAGCAAACCACCGAACTGAGAATAGGACCCCCTTGGGGGGAATTAGAGGAAGTATTGACAGAGTTGAAGGAGCTTGCAACCCCATAAAAACAACAATGCCAAACAACCAGAGCTTCCAGTGACTAAACTACTACCTAAAGATTATACATGGACTTACCCAGGGCTCCAACTGCATATGTAGCAAAGAGTAGCCTTGTTGGGGCACCAGTGGAAGGGAAAGCGCTTGGTCTTGCCAAAGTTGGACTCCCCGTGCAGGGAAATATGGGGGAGAGCAATAAGGGGCATGTATAGGGGAAACACCCATATGGGGGAAGGCGAGGAGAGGATATGGGGGCTATGGACAGGAAACTGGGAAGGGGAATAACCTTTGAAATGTAAGTAAAAAAATATATAATAAAAAAATTTAGAAAAAAGGAGTCCCACAGCTATACAACTATAACATGTGCAGAGGGCCTAGATGAGTCTCATGCAGGCTCCCTGGTTGTTAGTTCACTCTCTGAGAGCCCCTATGAACCCAGAATAGTATTCTGTCTGTTTCCCTGGGATGTTTTTGATCCGTATGGCTCCTATAATTCTTCCTCACCCTCTTCCATAGGATTGCCCATGCTCTGCTAAATGTCTTCGGCAGTACTCTTATGTATCTGTTTCTATCAGTTGCTGGATGAAGCCTTTCTGATCACAATTGGGCAGGAATCAAATTATGATGAAAAATACCATCAGGAATAATTTTGTGGATTTTTTTTACATGCTACAGCTTCCATGAAGGAAGAGGGGATAGTTTGAAAGGTCAGAGGGCAGATATAAAGGGACAGGGAAATGAGTAGTTTTGGGGTAAATGGTGTGAAATTCACAAAGAATTGATAAAAATTTTTAAAATGTAATAGTTTTAAAAAATTCTTATATTTTTGGTTGTCAGCCTAGCCTTTAATGGCGGAGTCATCTCTCCAGCTCAACTATATAGGAGGACCAGCAGTCTCAATTAACCTGGGCTACTGAGATCTCGAATGGATCTACACTGGATCCCCAACCAAGCAGCATACACCAGCTGAGATGAGGCTTCCAACACATAAACAGCAGAGGACCCCTGGGCTTGGATTCAGTCAGAGAAGATGCATCTAACCCTCAAGAGATTCGAGGCCCTGGGAATTTAGAGGTCTGCTGTGGTGGGTGGTGTGAGAACATCCTTGTGGGGACTGGGGCGAGGGAGGTATGTAATGTGATTCAATTAGGGTGATGGACCAGGAGGGGAATAAAATCTGGAGTGTAAAAATAAATAAATAAATAAATAAATAAATAAATAAATGAATTCTTAGTACATGGAATATGTTTACAGATGTGCTGCATACAGTTAGAAGGTTCAACATTCTTATGCAACACAATGTTCAGAGGTATGTAGATACGTACAGACAAAAAATGTCATATACCACATTTTATTATGTGTTGTATTTAATTTCACCTCATAGTACGTACACATGTAAGTAGAAAGGTGATCAGATAGACCCGACTTCATTCTGTCTTGTTGCTATTAATACTTTTCAAAAGACCTCTTGTTTTGGATTATGCCAGAAATGAAAATCTGAATGTATCGTAACTTCTCCCATCCGTTACAGTTACTGCTATTTCTATTTGGGATTCGTTACATTAAGCAGGTATATGTTTCACACAAGGAATGCATCACTTTAATGATTTTTTTGAGTCAGATTCTTTACCTATATCACAGCTTCCAAAACTTGGAACTGTCAAGATGGCTTCATACAACTGAATGTGAAAAATCAGGTGTTACTGAAAAGTTTTTTTGAACTCATGACAACCATAAGTTAAGTCACTCAAAATCAAAAGCAAAATGAATCCAAGGTATTTATTAGCAGAAGTAACCCATGTTGTATTACATAAATACACTGTAAACTTGGTTTTGAACTTGTAACTCACACACACTTGAACATTGTACATGTGCCTCTACATGTAACACCGAGGACACTGATAGAATACACGGGCTCAGATTGGAGGCTCTTTTGCTTTGCGCTAAGAACTGTACAGTGCTTTTACTGCACATACAAAGATTTGTTAAGTAGTGGCCATGGTGGTTTACAGAACACACATGTTATTTAATATTCTCCCACCACTGACTGGCAGCATACGGGGCTCAAACTGATATATCTTTTGATTGTATTGTACTTTGGTATAGGATTGTAAAATCTGTCTGATACCATTTCATAAACATTTCATACATTTTTACTTGAGATTAGAATTTCTAACAGTATCTGAAAGGGTCAGAAACAAACATCTGCCATTTTGTCTTATGTAGTTATAAAAAGCATTATTCTCGGCATGGATGATAATAAAATGAAAATATTGGTGAACTCAGAGAAAAAAAGTTAAGAATCTATGTGTCCTGCAGCTTTAAATATTCAGCCAAGATTTACTTCTTTTTGTAAAAATTCATACGATCATCCATCCATTTAGTATACATGTTTACTTTCATTCCAGCCATGGGCATATTTACTTTCTTTTTAATAAATGACATATATATATATATATGCGCCAAAGAATTGTGTTAGATGAATATACACTGTCAGTAAATGTTTGATTTGTAGTTCTATTTTAAAATACCTGTATATACAAAGATAGATAATTCCTTGAGAAAAATAATGGCCATATGCAGAAAAAGTTTAAAAGGACATAATGCAAGATTTGCCACACAGTATGGTTAATAAAATGATGTAAGGAGATTACACACGGAATCTCAGTGTGCAGAGTGGTGCATAGAATTTTAGGCATCTCCAAGAAAATTCACTATAACTCAATATGGGTATTAGTACATTTAAATAGAACACTCATAGCCATATTTATAAATCTATTCTTTAAAAAAATAGAAATTATTTTTTCTATCAGCCATGTGAATTAGTATCCTATCAATAATTAATTTGTCAATTATACCTAAATCATCTTAAAATATAAGTAATAGATGATATTGAAAATATTTGCATTCGTTGTGAATAATATTTTAAAATGTTCTTTATTGAAAGTAATATTGATCCCTCATGCTAACATAATCAAATCAGCAGGCACTTGTGTAAGTAGGATTTAAAGTTGTGTTTGCTAATTTCTTTCAGAAATCATTTAAATTAGCTGCATTATATGTCAAGTAGCCAAAAACCAACTGGAATGGTTTCATTTCATTATCCAGACGCCACTCAAAATCGATCATTTGCTGAAGCAGCTGGCCATAATGGGGGGCGACTGAGCAGTGTAGAAGAGGGGAAATCCCTGCAGTAACCATGCAGGAGTTCTGTGCAAGGGTTAAAGTTTGACAAAGAAAAAAATATGGTTCTTAGTGATGTGAAATTTGGTGTTTTACATCACGTAGAAACATACCAAATATGGTGAACTAATGATTGGATTAACTGCTGTTTCCCAGTTTCTCAAACAATTGAAATTAAATTCATTGTCACTACTGTTAAGTTTTTGTTGACAATACCAGGCGATTAAACATGCTAGCTATGCACTTTATCTCTGAGCTTCATTCCAACGACTCCAGGCAAGTCTTGTGAGTTATTTTTAATTGTGTGTATCTTCTGTGCAGAGTGGCGTGTATGTATGTGAAAAAGCCAGAGGTTATTGGGCCTTGGGGCTTCACTCACAGTTGACTGTGAACTGGACCAACATCTGTCCATCTGCTGGACCAGTAAAGTCACTTGTTCACTCAGCAATCTCTCTAGCCCCTTCCAATGCCATTTCTAACCTACACTTTATATATATATATGAATGTATATATATATACGAATGTATATATTTGAATGTATATATATATATGAGTGTATATATTTGAATGTATATATTTGAATGTATATATATGAATGTATATATATATGTATATATTAATGTGTATACTTGAATGTATATATTTGAATGTATATATAGTTGAATATATATATATATATATATATATATATATATATATATATTCATTCTATACAGAGCATAGACCCCTACTTCAAAGCAAGTCTGCTTATACAGGCAAGAAAATTTGAGCTACTGATCTCATCATTTTTATTTCACTAGGACACATTCAATAAAAGTTGTTATAAAGAATGATAGTACTTTCAACCTATATGTTCTAAACATCCATAGGTAGATACTCTCAAGTATCCTATATGTCAAATCCTCTTAGTGTAATAGATTCAGTGTTGGAAATTTATAATTTAACCCAAATTTTTATGGAATTTATAGTCTAGCAAAGTGAAAACAAGGTACAATTAGTTTAAATCAACTACCTAATATGGGTAAATGCTCAACTCTTTTATGTGCAAAACAAGGCACTGCACTTCTAAGTCATTGCTAAGTATGATATATGTGTTTTATTAATTCTAATAAACTGTTATACCTTGAAGTTTTACTCATGAAAGATCTGACTACATACAAGGCTTGGGCCATCATACTTATGCAATAAAACCAGATTCCTTGAATATATTTAGCTTATTACAATCAGAAAGGCAATGCTTATGGGTAAAGGTAACTGATACATTGATCCATAAGGGACTGTGGTAGATAATACAGCCAGTAAATCAGCAAAGAGCAGCCCAAGCTGAAGACAAAGCGTCATTTAAGCTTCATAGTGAAGGCATTAATGTGTGAACAGAAGTTATATGTGTGTAATAAAGATATTGCCTTGGTTTTAGATATGTTCCAAACATCCACATGTGAATAAGTTCAAATAACCTGTATGTTAAATGCCCTGAGTGTAAAAGATTAAGTGGTGGAAATGTATAATTTAATTCCAATTTTTAATGGAATTTATAGTCTAGCATAGTCGAAATAAGGTGTATACTAAAACTTGTAGTATGAAGTTATAGAAAACCTTCTTATCCCTATAAAGTGCAAAGTTAGCCAGTGTCTTATAAAAGGATTGAACTTAGTGTCTGTGGAATAGAAGAATACTGGTGCATCACTGAAATACAGGTGGGGTGATCATTGACAGTATTGGATTTCTCTTTCCTTGGATCATTTATCCTAACATGTATTAGAAAGTATAAATGAAAAGAAAAATAAAAGAAGGAAAACAATTCTAACATGGTTACATGAAATTACATGTTACATTTTAAGTTATTAGCAGGTTAGGTTCAGAAATGCAAAGTAAATAAAGTGACAAGACTGGCTTATTGAAAACACACATGGTAAAATGTGGGAAGCCGATGACTGATGATTGGAGAGAGCACAGGGAAGAATTAAAAACCATCACAGACTTCAAGTCCTGAACTAGGTTAATAGGTTAAGCAAATTACTATTAGAAGCAGAAAACTGAAACAAATAAATACGCCTTTTGAGACAAATATTTGTTCAGTTATGACATTCTGATGCTCCCGTGTGTTACCTGTGTTTGAACAGCATGCAAATGATTTGGTTAATTTATCCTGGAGTGCAAAGCGATTTCTAGGAGGACAAATAAGTTTGGATTAAAGGACATTATCAGAAGGAGAAGTAAAGAATCCGTCCAGTGCAGTGCAGAAGAATACAACTAGGTTGTACATCAATAAACATGAGGAGAAGGGAAAGCACAGGCAGAGGGAGAAAAAGGTAGAGAGAGAAGGAGATGCGGAGGAAATATTCCAGAATTTCAAGATATGTCTGTGACATAAGCTGACTGGAAATTCAGAGGCAAAATTGCTGTGAAAATATAGTCCATATTTGTTTTATAAGGGGCAGAGCTGCTACCTTTGAACATCACAGTTATATCACAAAGAACAGCAAATTATAAATGCTGAGTACAGAATTGTTGAAATAAGGAGAAAAGAAGGATAATTGCTTGAGGTAAAGGAAAAATTAAGTCACACTGGCTTTCATGGCTGGAGGAAATATAGAGCCTATAATTTTAGAACTGCACTGTCTTCATCACTGGAAGATAATGACAGCCTATCTTGTTTGCTTCATTTTTGATTTAAATAATTTTCTTTTGTAATTTATTTTTTATTGAATTTTTTAATTTACATTTTAAATATTATCCCCTTTCCAGGTTTCCCATTCATAAGCTCCCTATCCCATCCCCATCCCCCTTCTTCTATGAGGGTGTTTCCCCCACCCAACCACCCACCCCTTTCCACCTCCCTGCTTTGACATTCCCCTACACTGGGAGTCCAACCTTGGCAGGACCAAGGGCTTCTATTCCCATTGGTGCCCAACATGGCCATTTTCTGCTACACATGCAGCTGGAGTCATGGGTCAGTCCATATACACTCTTTGGGTAGTAGTTTAGTGCCTGGGAGCTCTGGTTGTTGGTATTGTTGTTCTCGTGGGGTTGCAAACCCCTTCAGTTCCTTCAATCCTTTATATCTCTTAAGGAAAGTATATTTTCTGAAAAGGACATAGCCTTGTTGTGGGAGAACTACAGAATATTTGACCTATCTCCTGTGCTGAGGATGTGTACTCCTAGTCTTAAGGTTGTAGAGCCTGTAAGCAATGAACACTGGTGGACACAGGTGACTAGGAGGATGTCACACCCACCATGCTTCTAGACCTGCTTTCTCTCTTTTTTGTCACCTCATGTTTGTTCTTGTGACCAGAGATACTAAAACTTACCTGCCTTTATTTTTGTAATAGCCTGAAATACCAATTAAAGTTTGGCTTTAAATAACTATTTTCTCCAATATAAGAATGTCCTGTAAGGTATCTGATGACAGTAATACAAAAGCAGTAAATTGGGAAAATGCACAAACAAGAGTGAGCACTAAATTTTATAAGCAGTGTTATTTGGTTCAGGTCTACAGAAGTGTTTTCAACAGGAAACTGAAAAATCCTACAGATCCATGTTAGGGGGTCCAGGAAGGATGACAATAGTCATAGGTGGGAAATTATGTGAAAGTTTAGAAGATCAGAATGTTCCATGATAGAAATTGGATATTAAATATTGTTCATGAGGGTTTAGATGTGAGCTAAAGTTTCTAGGCAGTGGTATAGAAAGCATTCATATTCCATTCTGGCAAAGAATCTGACTATGCTGTATTCATGTTCTGAAATTTTGAACAATAGAGAATTCAAAATAAATAGATGAATTAACCTGGTGATACACATATCAACACAAAATAAAATCTATCTTAGGATTAGCTTGTTTCTTTGTTTCGATAGATTCTCTTCTACTAGTCTTGTAATCTAGGAGAGGATGAGCTTCGATGTCTCACCATGTTGTTCTACCTCTTAAAACTACAAGCATTATAGGTCATACCTTCTTTAGAAAGTACCATGAGTCAAATTCAGGGCTCTGTGTATGTGATATAATATATATTTATATATACATATACATACACACATAATTGCTCTGGAAGATTTTCATTGATGATTATGTTTAAGCAGATTCACAGTGAGACTAACAAGCAAAAAATGTGTAAAAAAATTGGCAAGGAAATATGTTACATTAAGTAAGGAATGAAACAATAGCAGACAAACAGCTTTAATTGTTAAATAGTTTTCCTATTTTGTGCCTGTTAGAGAGAAATAATACAGAGTAGATCTCTGACACTTCCATGTCTCCAAATGTGTGGAAATCTGAAGGATATTCTTTAACGATAAAGAAACAAATGTTTCCTGCTTGAAAAACTGCATAAGCTCTTAATGAAACTTATAAACTAATTTCCTATGTCCAGACATACAACACAGATGCCTGGTGGTTGCTACTTCCAAGTATCAAGGGGAGCCATCTACTTTGGAATCTAGCAATAGAACTCAGCATTGTCCTTGTTGTCTTGCTTTTATAGACATATGAATTCTAAAAGCAAAATATTATGTGATCTTGAACAAATGCTCCATAGAAAAGCCTGGGAGACACAACTAGACAGTATGTAGCCAAGTTCAGATAGACAGGAAGAGGTTCTGATGTGGGATATGCATAAACCGTTGGTGTAGATTAAGTTACAACTGACACACTTTAGGAAGTTTTGAGATTACAGCACCATGGGACATCTATTGTGGTAAGCTGCAAATAACAACAAGAGCCTCCACAGGAAATATTCCTGCTCACTTCCAATCAAGTTCTTCTGCTTCCTGGTCCATTAGAATTTGAGGAGCTGTCTGACTCAAACTTCTTTTCAGAAAGACAAGGCCATACATTTCTACGTTTATCATCGAAAGAGACTGAAATCTTTCCAAACCTATGTGATAAAAGAAATTCCTCCTATATGTTGTTTCTGCCGGGTATTTTGTCATGGCGACACAAAGATAAAAATAACATGTTCATCCAGCTATTTATCTAAACAGAAGGCTGTGCCAGTGGTCCAGGGCATATCTAGTATGTTCAAAGTCATAGGTTAGCTCTCTAGCTTCTGAAAATAAGAAAGAGCCAAGTGACATAAAAGAATAATTGGCCTGTAAGAACATGCTTACCCACACAATGGTGGCACAGACATCAAGAGTGTATCCAACCACTTTCTGATTGGATTAAAAGCCTACATCATAAGAAGAAACTCATTCCTGACACCAATCAAGGCAAGGAAAAATGCTAAGCAGTTTATAGTCTGTAGGGTAAACACCTACTAATATAACTATGTTAAATGAATTACATGCTAATGATTTATAATTATACCTGCAGTTGATACACCTCTCAACCCTCATGATAGAAGTTTCTATTTGAGGTAGATGGTTACAAATGAAGACTCAAACTTGTCAAGGTGTAGATAATGAGACAACTCAAAAGGTTAAGCCCTAGGTGCAGTATCTAGACTACACCTCTTTCTCTCAAGTTTCATGGATCATTCTGGGAACACAGGTAGAAAGAATTAAGAGCCACAGATGGTAGATAATTACAAGGAAACAGTGTCTTCTAGACACAGAAGGTCACCTCACCTATTAATTGTCACAGTAGTGTAAAATCATGATAATGACTCAACAACACCACCCCAGATCAAACACCAGTGTGGAAGGTGAGTTATACATGAAGTCTGACCTTCTGCACAGGGGCCATTAACAACTGATAGCAGCTGGGAACACAGGATACGTTTTCTTTATTGTAACTTCGCCATGCTTCCGTGGCTTTACCCAGTAATATCTGGGCAGTGCAAATTTGATTTGATGAAACTTGTTAGGGAAGAGGAGGTGCATATCAGAGGAGTTGGAAAGAATGAAACTAATCAAAATAGGATTTGTAAAATTATCCAAAAACTACTAATTTCTGATGCCTACAAAAAAAGTTAATATAAATATGGAAATGAACCATATACTATATCAGTATACAAATAAGGAAAGATTATTGGATGTATGAATAAGTTCTAAGCCTACTAGCTGAACACTGCATGTTGCCAGTTAATTGGATGATTTATTTAACTCATTTGCATATAGTTCTTAACCGACATGTAAATTAAAAAAAAACACAGTATGTGATGTATTTTTGTTTTTAAATTTGATGATTTAAATTGTACTAGTGACCAATACATCGAATGGAGTATTCTCTCCGCTTGACTTTGAGGATATTAAAATAACATTTTACACTAAAAAAGTAAATGTTTAAAATCAAAACAAATTCTTAAGGAATGTGTGAAAAGAGAGGTAGAATAAGATAAAGAGCATATGGCAAAAGCAAGATAGAAATTACTTTAAATATTCAAAAACAAATCTCGGGAGTACAGAAATATGCCTTCTATGTACCTGAAGACAAAGAACACTGTTTACAACTTTTTTACACTTAGGTTTCCTAAAAATTAACAGCAAAACCTGTGGCATTATTTCTCTATATTTAAATAGACATTTGTTCATATTTTGGTTCACTTTTCTGAAGAAGTAATATACAAAATGTACACCAGGTGGCAGGATAGGAGAGCAAATGATTTACCCTGAAACATGCCAACCATGTCTTTATGAAAGCATATTAAAATAACAAAAAATAAAATAGGATTTGTGTGTTTTGAAACATTAAGAAGTCTATCTGATAATGATAACTTTTTGAAATATTTTCTTTAAGGTTTTCACTCAGGACAAAATGAATATTTTTATGACAAACACTCTGGAAACTAAATATATTTTTAAATAACTTAAATCAGGCTAATTCATAAAAGTTAGTCTTTGAAATTAAAGCTTATATGAAAACAAAACCACTTCATTTCTATCTTAATTTATTTCAGGCCTTTTTCAATTAATACGAATTCACTTAAAACACATAATGAGTTACTCATTACACCAATAAATTCATGTGAACTATATGTTCATGATAAGTGGGATGTTTTATTGTTTTATCTATTACAATGCAAAATATAAACATGACCACATAGTAATTGCTTAACTCACTAGAGGTTAATAACTATCACAGTAAAACATACAATGCATTTCAAACAATGTAAGGACATAAACTGAAAAAAAATTGGAAAGATCCTACCTTAGACTTACTGGGAACAGAGTTATGAGATAATAACTTGTTACCCTGCAAAGCAAGGAAACTGATGACAGTTTGTTACAGAAGCACTGGAAACAAGTTTCTTACCACAACCCTCTGGCTACAAAGGATCCTTTTGGGGCTGTTTTCTTCTGTGACCTGCTGTTAGTTATAAAGCAAATGATAGATCCTATGAAAGACACTCTTTCCCATTATCTGTAACACTTTAGATGTGGATAAGCAACACATTTTTTCATGGAGTGCTTAGTTCATTTTTTTTTCCTTAGGAAGTTATGCTGACTGGACATTTAATGAATTTATTTATTAAATTCAGCAACACTTTTATTAAAGAAACTACAAATGACATTCTTCTGTCTTGTTAAGTGAAAGGTACATCTTTATGTAATTTTTTCTCCAAGTGTTGCTAACAATACATTGGAATTATCATACTTACTGAATTTGAAAAAATTATAAAAGTTATGAGCCATATAACTGTCTGTCCACTCTGTAATAATTTATTAAGATAATAATTTAACTAGTTGTCCATTGAGAGGTTAATGAAAAAGACTAAATATTTTGTAAATCCTGCCCTTGGTGGCAATTTGGGGATAAGTGGCTACTACTGTATTACATGAAACAATTCTCAGATATAAGAAAAATGAAATTAAACATTAGTAGAACGATGGACGGTCTTAATGCATAACAGTAAGTGAAGTATCACTTTCTGAGAAGGAAAAACACCCCCTTTCATGCATAATCTAACTAATAATATATGAATAATATGTGTGTATATATAAATGTATGTATGTAAAATCATATACACACAGAGACATTCAGTCACAAATGTACAAGTGGGTCCAGCATAAAATAAAAAAGAGAGAACAAGAATCTCCACATATATAGGAAAAAGCCTGAATGCAGTTAATGGGCACAAAACAAACCCCAAAAAACAACAACAACAACAACAACTACAACAAAACCCCACACATGGTATGCACTCACTGATAAGTGGATATTAGCCCAAAAGCTCGAATTACTCAAGATACAATCCAAAGACAACATAAAGCTCAAGAAGAACGACAACCAAAGTGCAGATGCTTCAGTCCTTCTTAGAACAGGGAACAAAAATATTCATAGGAGGAAATATGGAGACAAAGTTTGGAACAGCAGAAACTGAAGGAATGGCCATGCAGAGCCGCCCCAGTTGGGGAATATATATATACACACACACACAACACATATATATACACACACACAAAGAGCCACCAAACATAGACAATATTGCTGAAGACAAGAAGTACATGCTGACAGGAGCCTGATATAGCTGTCTCCTGAGAGGCACAGCCAGTGCATGTCAAATACAGAAGTGAATGTTAGCAGCCAACCATTGAACTGAGAACAGAGTCCCCATTGGAGGAGTTAGAGAAAGGATTGAAGGAGCTGAAGGAGTTTGAAACCCCATAAGAACAACAATGCCAACCAACCAGAGCTCCCAGGGACTAAACTACTACCCAAAGATAACACATGGACAGACCCATGGCTCCAGCTGCATATACTGTAGCAGACAATGGTCTTGTTGGGCACCAGTGGGAGGAGAAGCTGTTGGTAATGTCAAGGCTTGATGCCCCAGTGTAGCGAAATATTAGGATAGAGAATTGGGAAGGAGGGTGGTTGAGAACACCCTTATAGAAGAAGGGGGAGGGGAAGAGGATAGGGGGCTTGTGGAAGGGAAACTGGGAAAGGAAATAACATTTGAAATGTAAATAAAAATATATCCGTAAGGAAAAAAAACAGTAGATGTAGAGCTCATTGTTCTCTTACTTCAAAGTTTGTCATGAATCTTGTTTTATTATTCAGTTGTACACATGCACATTAAATATACTCAATATCGAAGTACAAAGTTTAATGGGAAGCTACTTTTGTTGATTCTTTGTATCATTCTCTCTATTTTCTACTTGGTTGATTTCAGCCTTGAGCTTGATTACTTCCTGCCATCTACTCCTCTTGGGTGTGTTTGCTTCTTTTTGTTCCAGAGCTTTTAAATGTGCTCTTAAGCTGCTTGTGTATGAACTCTCCAATTTCTTTATGGAGATACTCAGAGCTAAGTGTTTCCTCTTAGCATTGCTTTTATTGTGTCCCATCAGTTTGGGTATGCTGCGCGTTCATTTTCTTTAAATTCTTAAAAGTCTTTAATTTCTTTTTTTTCCCTGACCAATTTATCATTGAATAGAGTCATTCAGTTTTCATGCCTATGTGAGGTTTCTGTTGTCGTGGTTGTTATTTTCTTGCGAGTATTTTTTCAGGACAGTTACTAAAGCAGAAGGGAGTAAAAGAGGTCTGTTATGGTTGGCCAAAAATTAGTAGAGCAGAGAAGTTAATTCTGCTACTTCACAACATTATAAGATTGTTATAATCCACAAAAATTTACTACGTAGTTTGAACTATGGGAAGTGGTGTTAGAGTCATCAACACTTTGAAATGCTACACGGTTTTGAAATGATGCTTGTTGCTGTATATATGTTCATTGCGTATATAGCATTGCTTCACACTGCAATTGTCAAATATGTAGAGATGTTTTGTATCATTTAAAAATAAACTGTTGGGGCTGGAGAGATGGCTGAGTGGTTAAGAGTGCTGCATGCTCTTCCAGAACACCTGGGTTCAATTCCCAGCAATGCCAGCTCACAACCATCTGTAATGGGATCTGATGCCCTCTTCTGGTGTGTGTGAAGACAGCAATAGTGTACTCACATACATGAAATAAATAATAATTCTAAAAAAAAGAAAAAGAAAAAGAAATCATGTACATAAACCTTGTGGCTAGCAAGTTAGTTGTTTATAAAAAATAAAATAAATAAAATGTTTTTTTCTGAAAAAGAATGGCACTGAATAAATTCCTTTAATTGATTACTATTTCCAAAGAAGAATTGAGAGAGAGTGAGAGAAAAAAATCAGAGAGACAGAGAGATGGAGTCAGAGACAGATACAGATGGGGACAGACAGATAGACAGACAGACACACACACACACACAGAAAGAGAGACAGGGAGAAGGAGAGGGGGAGGGAGGGAAGGAGGGAGAAAGAGAGAGTGAGAGAGAGAGAAAAGAGAGAGAGAGAAAGAGAGAGAAAGAGAGAGAGAGAGAGAGAGAGAGAGAGAGATAGAGAGATTGATTCTTAGTTCTTATGGTGAGGAAACTTCAGACCTTCGAGAGAAGACCGAAGATGTCCTTGAGAAAGTGATAAACTATGGTCCACCAGAGGAATCAGAAAAGCAAAAGGTCTCATTAATCATGTCAAACGTATCCAGATCAAAGTGATTGACTGCTAAGATTAATGGGAAGGTACTGAAGACAGTTAACCAGTGAGGTAGTGCTAGAAATCTGCATTTAGAAAAGATTACAATAATTGCAGCTTGAAAAATTTATTAATGAATCAGTGTGATTGCTCAATATATTACTGTAAGCAAAGAACAACTAATAAAAATCTACTCTCTCATTATAGGGTAATTATTTATGAAGCTTGTCTCTCTCTCTGTGTGTGTGTGTGTGTGTGTGTGTGTGTGTGTGTGTGTGTGTGTTTATACTTTGGCTGACTTTGAGTGGAAGGATGTGGGGAATTGTTTTTGAGACTGCATCTCATGAACCACAGACTGTTCCGTGACTTGCTGAATAGCTGAGGATGTCTTCAACTCCTGACCTTTCTGCTTTTACCTTCCATGTGGCTAAAACAGCAAGGCACAGGCAAACAGCATTGTGTAGACCTTTTAAAATTTATGTTTTAAAGTTAACGTCTCCTATTTTCACCATTGACCGATGATACTTTTCATATTCAAATCCTCATGTCACATGATAATCTCACCCAGAGATATGCTTGTGTGGAGAAAGGGGGAATCAGAAAGTCTAGCTTCCTCATTCAGCATAGATATTACAGAATTTGCTGAAGAAAAGGAACCACAAAACAGCCAACTGCACAGGCTCTGTGAGAGTGATGCTCTTTTTTCTGATGGATTTTATTATTTGTCTTTTATTATGTTTGCATTATTTCAAAGCTTTCTACTTGGACTATTATGTACATATTTATTTCCCTTCACCTATGCATGAGGTATACATTTCTTGCTGTTTTAAGTCAGAAGTGCCAATAAATAGTTGATGCATAAAATAATGAAGCTTGATTATTTATTTTGTCCTCTGAACAATCTCTGTTAACTCATATGTCTGCTAAATATCATAATTTCATTTCCGCCTGTCAACTTCTACCTTACTGGTGAGAGTAAAGACATGATAATTCAGAAAAGCATTCCCTACAAATGCATGACAGATGCGGCTCTAATGCAAACACTTCAGTTGCTTTGAAAATTAAAATGCAGGGTTTGCCATTTAAACTACTATTAAATTGTGAGATTCATCTCTTATCATAAATTTTTCAGTGCATATTAATATGGATATGTCTCCTCACTCCAAAAGGAAAGTGGGAGCAGGTGAAGTTTCCTTTCTTTGCTGTCAATATCCTATATTTTTGAATGTGAGAAAAATATAAAGTTATTTATTTATGACATGCTGTATTGTTTTCTTCTTATATTAAAGAAATGTGAGTGATCTAGCTGCACTTTCCACTTTTCCTTCATGAAAACACTCCTGTCTTTCCAGAAATATACTATTCAGGGTACTTGAAATTGTTTCATTTTCTTGATCTCTTCACTAGAAAATATATTCTCCTGATATTGCATTTTTAAAATCATCTCCGACTCAGCATTTTCAAGTAGAAATTGTTCTTACTTTTTTCATGTATTTTCCTTTTATAGCCTTAATTTGAAATTAGCACATGCAAGTTTCAATTGGCTTGTCACATGTATTCGTAGTGTTTCTTCTTGAGATCTCTATTTCATCTCCTACTCTTTGCAGTCCTAAAATATGGGCAAAGTAATGTCATCAGACAGGATTTCAAACCTGTGCTGCCTATTATGCTGAAAGGATTCATGCTGATGCCAATGTAGGTCGGCCAATACATGTATAAATACAGTAATGTAAAGACATTCTTGGCAACTAGGAGAAAAGTAAATACTATCTTTGCCTAGTTCAAAATAAAAACTGCATCACCGAATACAATTTGAATAGTCACTGAATCTCTAATTTGGGGCATAAATGGGTTCTCATTAATACTGAAGGCAGGCACATAAGGATGGGCACATGTGCATCTGTGTATATGCATGCTCATGTGTGAATTTTGCTATGATTGTCCCCTACTGATGAAGACAATATGAGGAGCTGCTTCCCCATAAAGGTGTGTTTTTGCTAGCAACGTTTTCAACAATTTCTGCTATCTCCAACACAATATGAATATCTTTTATTCATCTTCAATAATCCAGTGCTAAGCAGAATGCAATGTTCTGTAAAACCGGCTGAGAAATTTCTCATGTTCGATGGTTCCAAGGTCGAGGTAGGTGCTGATGTACATGCTGCAACCGTATTTGGTCCCAGGAATGAGTTTTATTCTGCAACATCAACTTAACAGAAATATATGACAATGTTTTATATATTTACTGGACTCTGATTTATAGTAAGTTCCTTATTGTTTGGACACTATAATTTTATTTATGTAAGCAAAGTTATTTCCTGCAGACTCTCACACATGGGGTTTTGGCAAAGAAATTGAGAAGTTGGCAAAATAAGTGGCATATGGTCACCAAATTGCCCAAGGCAAAATCTTGCTTCCTAATGCAGCTTCCAGAGCAGGTGTGCACAGGCAGGTAAATGTGGAGGGCAGGTGCACCTGGGAGGGAGACCGGCTGCAACGCTTTAGTAAATAGATTCGCAGGCTTCTGTGGCCAACACACATCAGTGCATTGCCACAACTAGTCCTGCAGGTTTGACAAACGCACACAACAGGGCCTTTATCCCAAAATGGAATTTGTCCTGTGAGACTAGATTCTCCTAGAGTGAGAGTATCAAATAATAGGAATCCCAGGCCATGCTGATGGAGCAGGTTTTATATATTTAATTTGTTTGATGAGTCAGGACTACAGTTTTAGTGAGTATTAGAAGGTGCTCATAGATTAGGCTACATTTTAGCTTTAAATGTTTAGTGCCAAACGTCATTCTGTAACAAGGAAGTGCATATTTTAAAGGCTATATTTAGATATTACTTACAGTAAATTCATAGAGAATAATTTGGACTACAAAAATAACTATTTCTGTGCATTTATGATATTATAATGAAAATTCTCATGCATGAACATTTAATTAGAAAATATTGCAAATATATATGCATGAGAATTGTCAGACACTTCCCAGGATATAATTCTATTTTCTGTTATTTCCTTTGATTTTTCTGCTTTCCATTTATGGTCACTCTTATACTTTAAGATTAATTATATTTAATGTTGAATACATAGCCAGACAGTATTTTTTCTCTAAGGGTAATCAAACAACCTAATCACTTTTATTAAACCATTTATTCACTTAGAAATTTGGAATATATCCTACAAAGCTTCTATAATTAGATGTTAACTCAACTCTGTTCACCTTATTTTATAAGATACTCACAAATCACAGTTCTTTTTTTATACCTTTAATCTGTGTATAAAATACTGATAGTCAATAAAGCAAATTCCTAATGTGCTCCTCTCAATTATGAAATTCTGAAATTCTTTCGAAGCATTACATTTCCAGTGTGGCATTCACTTATCAAGTATCTTCAGAAGTGATTTAAAATTTTGGGGGGAAAATAATAAATATATATGTTGATAAATTTGTAATTATACACACACTATATATATACATATATATGTATATGTATATATATATATATATATATATATATATAGAGAGAGAGAGAGAGAGAGAGAGAATTTTGTTGGGAAGTTAATAACTAAATATGCTTGTATAGTTTTAAGTATAAATTATACCTAATGAACACTATCCGGATATTTTAATTATAAAATTTTGGGATGACACTAGGTGAAATACTTATGAAAGAAATAATTGCATTCTTAAAATTCATATGTGGAAACTCCATTAGTCTTCACTCTGCTGAAATAAAGAAGGAGACAACAAATTTGTTTTAAATTAAATAGTCATACCTGGAGTGGGCCTGATTGAGAGAATGAGTGGCTACACAAGGAAAGAAAGAGTCAATGCTATACTTCTGGGATCATGTGTTTCTCTGGGGAAGGTCATGTGAGACCATAGCAAGTAAGTAACCATCTTGAAGCCAGGAAGTTAACTTTGTCTGCATCCTCCAGTCTAAGCGTTTCCCTTTCTTTTGGAAACTAAAAGAAATATGAGAAAATACTTTATCTGTTGTGTAACACTCAAGCTACTTTATTTTGTTATGGCAACCCTAAAGGAGAAAGGTAGATAAGGTTTCTTCCTTCCAAATATTTATTGAAGCATTGATTGTATTATCTAAGGTCTGAATCAAAACTATAATAAGTTAAATGTCACTACTGGTCATAGTTTGTTCTATGAAAGTCTGGGAGATAAACTTTTGTATTCCCTATATTAGGTAGCAGAAGCTGGACAGAAAATTTGCTTTTCACTAGAGCTGAAACAAATTTCCCAGGGACCTCAAAAAGATGGAAAAAAACAACAGTTCACCAGCATCGTTACTGAAAAGAAAGTCAATGAGAAATGATTAATCCCAGGCACAAGGGTCATTTTGAACATCTTAGTCTTTTTTTTTTTTTTTTACTTTTTTTTTATTATTTTTTTTTATTAACTTGAGTATTTCTTATATACATTTCAAGTGTTATTCCCTTTCCCGGTTTCCGGGCAAACATCCCCCCCTCCCCTTCCTTATGGGTGTTCCCCTCCCAACCCTCCCCCCATTGCCGCCCTCCCCCCATAGTCTAGTTCACTGGGGGTTCAGTCTTAGCAGGACCCAGGGCTTCCCCTTCCACTGGTGCTCTTACTAGGATATTCATTGCTACCTATGGGGTCAGAGTCCAGGGTCAGTCCATGTATAGTCTTTAGGTAGTGGCTTAGTCCCTGGAAGCTCTGGTTGCTTGACATTGTTGTACTTTTGGGGTCTCGAGCCCCTTCAAGCTCTTCCAGTTCTTTCTCTGATTCCTTCAACGGGGGACCTATTCTCAGTTCAGTGGTTTGCGGCTGGCATTCGCCTCTGTATTTGCTGTATTCTGGCTGTGTCTCTCAGGAGCGATCTACATCTGGCTCCTGTCGGTCTGCACTTCTTTGCTTCATCCATCTTGTCCAATTGGGTGGCTGTATATGTATGGGCCACCTGTGGGGCAGGCTCTGAATGGGTGTTCCTTCAGTCTCTGTTTTAATCTTTGCCTCTCCCTTCCCAGCCAAGGGTATTCTTTTTCCTCATTTAAAGAAGGAGTGAAGCATTCACATTTTGATCATCCGTCTTGAGTTTCGTTTGTTCTAGGGATCTAAGGTAATTCAAGCATTTGGGCTTGAGTAGTGGGGCTAAAACCCATTGAGTGCAGGACATAAACAATACCAAAGGAAAATCATAACGTACTGCCTGGTCCTAATCCCGGTGCCACAGAGAATTCTCTTGCTTTCAAAATTTCCACACAGGGAAGAAATAAGTTGGAAACAATTTAGCCTCCATTATGAATCTCTCAGTTTCCATTAATATAGCTTTATGTTGGGTTAAGCATTTTATTTTTTCTTATATTAACTGATTTTGTTTGTATTACCATTATTAAAGAGATTGATATGTAAGTCTGATAGATTCTTTTACATTATTTGATATTATGGTTTTTTCATATATATTGCTACTTTCAATTTATTCACTCTAGAAACTGTTGACAAATCTTTTTTTCTTTCTTTTTTATTCCATATGTCACTTTTATTGATTCTTTAGCAATTTCATATCATGAACCCTGGTCACAAGCCATTCCCAGTCCTTCCTTGTTCACTTCCCTTGTGATTCTCTACATCCTGAAAAAAATTAGTAAAAATAAAAATAAGAAAAGAAAGAAAGAAAGAGGAAGGCAGGAAGGAAAGAAGGAAAGAAAGAAGGAAAGAAGGAAAGAAGGAAGGAAGGAAGGAAAGAAAGAAAGAAAGAAAGAAAGAAAGAAAGAAAGAAAGGAAGAAAGAAAGGTCCACTTTGTGTTAGCTATACATTCATTGAAGCATGGTCAATCTCTCATGCATGCCTCTAATACAGAATGGAATCTTTGCCCTCTCATAAGAGTGCTGGAAGCAATCAATTCAATTTTAAGACACTGTTCAGCATCCCTGGTACACATTTTGAGAGTTCCTTTCTGTGTTTTCCCATCCAGGTTGATACTTTTTTTGGGAAGGGGACTTCAGGTATGGGGTCATCACAGAAGCCTTCCATGTCTATCTCTCCCAACTGTCCATCTATAGTCATTGAAATCACACCAGTTCTTCCTACAGCAGCGGGAATACAGATCATGAACTTTCAGATGCTTTCTGGCCACAGCGCAGACCAGGAACACGGCCCCCTGAACAGTAGGTTGCCTGGACCAGAGACTTCGGCAGACTCAGGTTGCAGCCCAGTCCACACACATCAGTATGGCAGGCTGCAGGACAAATCGTGGAAGTCTGCATGGCCCTCCATGATACAATGAGCCAAAGACACCACCTAGACCCACTACAAGGAGCAGCTGAGTGGGGTGCTGGTGGGCGAGGGTATGGCAGGCTTGTGCAGCTGCTGGCTCCTCTACCCTGCTCCTGCCTTCAGGGTTGGAGAACAGGGTGACTGCTTGCAACTGGGTTCTTAATTTTATCTATAAATTTTTATTTCTTCTGGTAAAGTTAAGAGTTTGTACTTTGATTTTTGTTTAATTTAGCCACAGCTCATTTTTTATTGGTTTTATTTATTAGACTTTCTTGGCTTATTTTATTTTATATTTGTCAGTCATTGTGGATAAAGGACTCTCTCTCTCTCTCTCTCTCTCTCTCTCTCTGTTTCATTTTATTTTGTTAGTTTTTTTTGTTTTTTTTGTTTTTTTTTTTTTTTATTAACTTGAGTATTTCTTATATACATTTCGAGGGTTATTCCCTTTCCCGGTTTCCGGGCAAACATCCCCCTCCCCCCTCCCCTTCCTTATGGGTGTTCCCCTCCCAACCCTCCCCCCATTGCCGCCCTCCCCCCGTAGAGTAGTTCACTGGGGGTTCAGTCTTAGCAGGACCCAGGGCTTCCCCTTCCACTGGTGCTCTTACTAGGATATTCATTGCTACCTATGGGGTCAGAGTCCAGGGTCAGTCCATATATAGTCTTTAGGTAGTGGCTTAGTCTCTGGAAGCTCTGGTTGGTTGGCATTGTTGTACTTGTGGGGTCTCGAGCCCCTTCAAGCTCTTCCAGTTCTTTCTCTGATTCCTTCAATAGGGGACCTATTCTCAGTTCAGTGGTTTGCTGCTGGCATTCGCCTCTGTATTTGCTGTATTCTGGCTGTGTCTCTCAGGAGCGATCTACATCCGGCTCCTGTCGGTCTGCACTTCTTTGCTTCATCCATCTTGTCTAATTGGGTGGCTGTATATGTATGGGCCACATGTGGGGCAGGCTCTGAATGGGTGTTCCTTCAGTCTCTGTTTTAATCTTTGCCTCTCCCTTCCCTGCCAAGGGTATTCTTTTTCCTCATTTAAAGAAGGAGTGAAGCATTCACATTTTGATCATCCGTCTTGAGTTTCGTTTGTTCTAGGGATCTAGGGTATTTCAAGCATTTGGGCTAATAGCCACTTATCAATGAGTGCATACCATGTATGTCTTTCTGTGATTGGGTTAGCTCACTCAGGATGATATTTTCCAGTTCCAACCATTTGCCTACGAATTTCATAAACTCGTTGTTTTTGATAGCTGAGTAATATTCCATTGTGTAGATGTACCACATTTTCTGTATCCATTCCTCTGTTGAAGGGCATCTGGGTTCTTTCCATTTTCTGGCTATTATAAATAAGGCTGCGATGAACATAGTGGAGCACGTGTCTCTTTTATATGTTGAGGCATCTTTTGGGTATATGCCCAAGAGAGGTATAGCTGGATCCTCAGGCAGTTCAATGTCCAATTTTCTGAGGAACCTCCAGACTGATTTCCAGAATGGTTTTACCAGTCTGCAACCCCACCAACAATGGAGGAGTGTTCCTCTTTCTCCACATCCTCGCCAGCATGTGCTGTCACCTGAGTTTTTGATCTTAGCCAATCGCACTGGTGTGAGGTGAAATCTCAGGGTTGTTTTGATTTGCATTTCCCTTATGACTAAAGATGTTGAACATTTCTTTAGGTGTTTCTCAGCCATTCGGCATTCCTCAGCTGTGAATTCTTTGTTTAGCTCTGAACCCCATTTTTAATAGGGTTATTTGTTTCCCTGCGGTCTAACTTCTTGAGTTCTTTGTATATTTTGGATATAAGGCCTCTATCTGTTGTAGGATTGGTAAAGATCTTTTCCCAATCTGTTGGTTGCCGTTTTGTCCTAACCACAGTGTCCTTTGCCTTACAGAAGCTTTGCAGTTTTATGAGATCCCATTTGTCGATTCTTGATCTTAGAGCATAAGCCATTGGTGTTTTGTTCAGGAAATTTTTTCCAGTGCCCATGTGTTCCAGATGCTTCCCTAGTTTTTCTTCTATTAGTTTGAGTGTGTCTGGTTTGATGTGGAGGTCCTTGATCCACTTGGACTTAAGCTTTGTACAGGGTGATAAGCATGGATCGATCTGCATTCTTCTACATGTTGCCCTCCAGTTGAACCAGCACCATTTGCTGAAAATGCTATCTTTTTTCCATTGGATGGTTTTGGCTCCTTTGTCAAAAATCAAGTGATCATAGGTGTGTGGGTTCATTTCTGGGTCTTCAATTCTATTCCATTGGTCTATCTGTCTGTCTCTGTACCAATACCATGCAGTTTTTATCACTATTGCTCTGTAATACTGCTTGAGTTCAGGGATAGTGATTCCCCCTGAAGTCCTTTTATTGTTGAGGATAGCTTTAGCTATCCTGGGTTTTTTGTTATTCCAGATGAATTTGCAAATTGTTCTGTCTAACTCTTTGAAGAATTGGATTGGTATTTTGATGGGGATTGCATTGAATCTGTAGATTGCTTTTGGTAAAATGGCCATTTTTACTATATTAATCCTGCCAATCCATGAGCATGGAAGATCTTTCCATCTTCTGAGGTCTTCTTCAATTTCTTTCCTCAGTGTCTTGAAGTTCTTATTGTACAGATCTTTTACTTGCTTGGTTAAAGTCACACCGAGGTACTTTATATTATTTGGGTCTATTATGAAGGGTGTCGTTTCCCTAATTTCTTTCTCGGCTTGTTTCTCTTTTGTATAGAGGAAGGCAACTGATGTATTTGAGTTAATTTTATACCCAGCCACTTTGCTGAAGTTGTTTATCAGCTTTAGTAGTTCTCTGGTGGAACTTTTGGGATCACTTAAATATACTATCATGTCATCTGCAAATAGTGATATTTTGACCTCTTCTTTTCCGATCTGTATCCCCTTGATCTCCTTTTGTTGTCTGATTGCTCTGGCTAGAACTTCAAGAACTATATTGAATAAGTAGGGAGAGAGTGGGCAGCCTTTTCTAGTCCCGGATTTTAGTGGGATTGCTTCAAGTTTCTCTCCATTTAGTTTAATGTTAGCAACTGGTTTGCTGTATATGGCTTTTACTATGTTTAGGTATGGGCCTTGAATTCCTATTCTTTCCAGGACTTTTATCATGAAGGGGTGTTGAATTTTGTCAAATGCTTTCTCAGCATCTAATGAAATGATCATGTGGTTCTGTTCTTTCAGTTTGTTTATATAATGGATCACGTTGATGGTTTTCCGTATATTAAACCATCCCTGCATGCCTGGGATGAAGCCTACTTGATCATGGTGGATGATTGTTTTGATGTGCTCTTGAATTCGGTTTGCCAGAATTTTATTGAGTATTTTTGCGTCGATATTCATAAGGGAAATTGGTCTGAAGTTCTCTTTCTTTGTTGTGTCTTTGTGTGGTTTAGGTATAAGAGTAATTGTGGCTTCGTAGAAGGAATTCGGTAGGGCTCCATCTGTTTCAATTTTGTGGAATAGTTTGGATAATATTGGTATGAGGTCTTCTATGAAGTTTTGATAGAATTCTGCACTAAACCTGTCTGGACCTGGGCTCTTTTTGGTTGGGAGACCTTTAATGACTGCTTCTATTTCCTTAGGAGTTATGGGGTTGTTTAACTGGTTTATCTGTTCCTGATTTAACTTCGATACCTGGTATCTGTCTAGGAAATTGTCCATTTCCTGAAGATTTTCAAATTTTGTTGAATATAGGTTTTTATAGTAAGATCTGATGATTTTTTGAATTTCCTCTGAATCTGTAGTTATGTCTCCCTTTTCATTTCTGATTTTGTTAATTTGGACGCACTCTCTGTGTCCTCTCCTTAGTCTGGCTAAGGGTTTATCTATCTTGTTGATTTTCTCAAAGAACCAACTTTTGGTTCTGTTGATTCTTTCTATGGTCCTTTTTGTTTCTACTTGGTTGATTTCAGCTCTGAGTTTGATTATTTCCTGCCTTCTACTCCTCCTGGGTGTATTTGCTTCTTTTTGTTCTAGAGCTTTTAGGTGTGCTGTCAAGCTGCTGACATATGCTCTTTCCTGTTTCTTTCTGCAGGCACTCAGCGCTATGAGTTTTTCTCTTAGCACAGCTTTCATTGTGTCCCATAAGTTTGAGTATGTTGTACCTTCATTTTCATTAAATTCTAAAAAATTTTTAATTTCTTTCTTTATTTCTTCCTTGACCAGGTTATCATTGAGTAGAGCATTGTTCAATTTCCACGTATATGTGGGCATTCTTCCCTTATTGTTATTGAAGACCACTTTTAGGCCGTGGTGGTCCGATAGCACGCATGGGATTATTTCTATCTTTCTGTACCTGTTGAGGCCCGTTTTTTGACCAATTATATGGTCAATTTTGGAGAAAGTACCATGAGGAGCTGAGAAGAAGGTATATCCTTTTGCTTTAGGATAGACTGTTCTATAAATATCTGTTAAGTCCATTTGGCTCATGACTTCTCTTAGTCTGTCGACATTACTGTTTAATTTCTGTTTCCATGATCTGTCCATTGATGAGAGTGGGGTGTTGAAATCTCCCACTATTATTGTGTGAGGTGCAATGTGTGTTTTGAGCTTTAGTAAGGTTTCTTTTACATATGTAGGTGCCCTTGTATTTGTGGCATAGATATTTAGGATTGAGAGTTCATCTTGGTTGATTTTTCCTTTGATGAATATGAAGTGTCCTTCCTTATCTTTTTTGATGACTTTTAATTGAAAATTGATTTTATTTGATATTAGAATGGCTACTCCAGCTTACTTCTTCTGACCATTTGCTTGGAAAGTTGTTTTCCAGCCTTTCACTCTGAGGTAGTGTCTGTCTTTGTCTCTGAGGTGTGTTTCCTGTAGGCAGCAGAATGCAGGGTCCTCGTTGCGTATCCAGTTTGTTAATCTATGTCTTTTTATTGGGGAGTTGAGGCCATTGATATTGAGAGATATTAAGGAATAGTGATTATTGCTTCCCGTTATATTCATATTTGGATGTGAGGTTATGTTTGTGTGCTTTCATTCTCTTTGTTTTGTTGCCAAGACGATTAGTTTCTTGCTTCTTCTAGGGTATAGCTTGCCTCCTTATGTTGGGCTTTACCATTTATTATCCTTTGTAGTGCTGGATTTGTAGAAAGATATTGTGTAAATTTGGTTTTGTCATGGAATATCTTGGTTTCTCCATCAATGTTAATTGAGAGTTTTGCTGGATACAGTAACCTGGGCTGGCATTTGTGTTCTCTTAGGGTCTGTATAACATCAGTCCAGGATCTTCTGGCCTTCATAGTTTCTGGCGAGAAGTCTGGTGTGATTCTGATAGGTCTCCCTTTATATGTTACTTGACCTTTTTCCCTTACTGCTTTTTTTCTTTTTTTTTTTTTTTTTTTTTTTTTTTTTTTTTTTTCCGGAGCTGGGGACCGAACCCAGGGCCTTGCGCTTCCTAGGCAAGCGCTCTACCACTGAGCTAAATCCCCAACCCCTCCCTTACTGCTTTTAATATTCTTTCTTTATTTTGTGCGTTTGGTGTTTTGACAATTATGTGACGGGAGGTGTTTCTTTTCTGGTCCAATCTATTTGGAGTTCTGTAGGCTTCTTGTATGTCTATGGGTATCTCTTTTTTTAGGTTAGGGAAGTTTTCTTCTATGATTTTGTTGAAGATATTTACTGGTCCTTTGAGCTGGGAGTCTTCACTCTCTTCTATACCTATTATCCTTAGGTTTGATCTTCTCATTGAGTCCTGGATTTCCTGTATGTTTTGGACCAGTAGCTTTTTCCGCTTTACATTACCTTTGACAGTTGAGTCAATGATTTCTATGGAATCTTCTGCTCCTGAGATTCTCTCTTCCATCTCTTGTATTCTGTTGGTAAAGCTTGTATCTACAGCTCCTTGTCTCTTCTTTTGGTTTTCTATATCCAGGGTTGTTTCCATGTGTTCTTTCTTGATTGCTTCTATTTCCATTTTTAATTCCTTCAACTGTTTGATTGTGTTTTCCTGGAATTCTTTCAGGGATTTTTGCGATTCCTCTCTGTAGGCTTCTACTTGTTTATTAAAGTTTTCCTGTGTTTCCCTAAGTGTGTTCATGTCTTTCTTGAAGTCCTCCAGCATCATGATCAAATATGATTTTGAAACTAGATCTTGCTTTTCTGGTGTGTTTGGATATTCCATGTTTGTTTTGGTGGGAGAATTGGGCTCCGATAATGGCATGTAGTCTTGGTTTCTGTTGCTTGCGTTCCTGCGCTTGCCTCTCGCCATCAGATTATCTCTAGTGTTACTTTGTTCTGCTATTTCTGACAGTGGCTAGACTGTCCTATAAGCCTGTGTGTCAGGGGTGCTGTAGACCTGTTTTCCTCTCTTTCAGTCAGTTATGGGGACAGAGTGTTCTGCTTTCGGGCGTGTAGTTTTTCCTCTCTACAGGTCTTCAGCTGTTCCTGTGGGCCTGTGTCTTGAGTTCACCAGGCAGCTTTCTTGCAGCAGAAAATTTGGTCTTACCTGTGGTCCAGAGGCTCAGGTTCGCTCGTGGGGTGCTGCCCAGGGGCTCTCTGCAGTGGCAGCAACCAGGAAGACCTGTGCCGCCCCTTCTGGGAGCTTCAGTGCACCAGGGTTCCAGATGGTCTTTGGATTTTTCCTCTGGCGTCCGAGATGTGTGTGCAGGGAGCAGTCTCTTCTGGTTTCCCAGGCTTGTCTGCCTCTCTGAAGGTTTAGCTCTCCCTCCCACGGGATTTGGGTGCAGAGAACTTTTTATCTGGTCTGTTTCCTTCAGGGTCTGGCGGTGTCTCTGTCAGGGGTCCTGCCGCTCCTGGGCCCTCCCCCACGGGAGCCCAGAGGCCTTATACAGTTTCCTCTTGGGCCAGGGATGTGGGCAGGGGTGAGCAGTGTTGGTGGTCTCTTCCGCTCTGCAGCCTCAGGAGTGACCACCTGACCAGGCGATTGGGTCTCTCTCTCACCGGGTCTGGAAGCAGAGAGCCTATTTTGTTAGTTTTAATTGAAAATATTTTATGTATTTTCTCATAAGTTACAATCAGATATCAATTTCTGCTCCCCCTCTCCTCCCAGTCCCTCCCTTCTACCCAATCCCCATCCACTTTTCTTTTTCCCTTCAATAAAAGGACAGGGCTCCAGGAAATATCAATGAAACATGACATATGAAGTTGCAATAAGACGAGGCACCTCCCCTCCCATGAAGGCTGCAAGAGACAACTTAGTCGAAGGAAAATGATTTCAAAAGGCTCATAAACAGACCCCACTCTCTCTATTAGTATTAACACAAGACAGCCATAACATATACGCAAAGGGCTTAGGTCAGATCCTTGAAAGCTTTCTGATTGCCAGTTAAGTGTCTGTGAGTTCCCATGATACCAGGTTTGTTGAATCTGTGGTTGTCTTCTTATGTCTTTTTTAACTCGTTCTCCTTCCTTCCACTCTTCAACAGAATTCCTGAGCTCTGGGTAATGTCTGGCTATGATTCTCTGTGTCTGTTTCCAGTTGGGAGATGAAGACTCCTGATGATGATTATGCTAGACTCCTGTCTAGGAGTATAGCAACACATCACATACCAGCAGGAGTCATTTTACTGATTTTTAAAAATTATTATTATTATTTGATAGCATTTTGTCCTCTCCAGGCACTGTCCGGAATGTCAAAGCACGTGGCGACAGCAGGTGGTGACGGAACTTTTTTTTAAATGCCAGCATTTTCATTTGAAAACTAATTAATAAAGCTTTAAACTGACACTATTTGGGATGAAATTTTGTGTATAGGAAACTTGCCATGTATGTGCATGATTTAATGCAAGGGCAAAAGGCAAGTTCTGTAAGACACACTGCAAAGTTAATTCTGAACTTGGTTACAAAGTTGGTAGTCTAGAGGATAAAGCAATTTATATGAATTTTAATCTGGTGGACTATAAGGCACATTATTTCAAGATTTGATGATTCAACCTACTACTATATATTTCTAAAAAAAATGGCAATAACACTTACTAACTTCATCATTGTCTTTATATGATGAAACTAACACTCATCTCTTCTTTACATTAAAATCTTTACCTGACATAAAATGACACAATATAGTTTGGGGTAGGGAAGAATTATATCCCATGTAATAGTTAATTTGTATCATCTTGGCTGGTATACTATGTCCTGGCAGGGGAATATATAGAATTCTGAGACAACCTAAGGGAGTTTTTGGAAGATATTAACATTTGATTTAGTGTGATGGCTTTTTTTGAAAGGTCAGGTGCAATTCCAAATAGGCAGCAATTCCTTGAACCCCTGGGGCCTGTTTCTGAATCAGTATTGAGTGTATCAGTTATTGTGGGGTTCCTGCATCCAATATGTGTAGGTCGGGAGATTCTGTGAAGCGGCAGTGAGCGCCTCTAGCTTTAGAGAAACCATAGAAAAAAATTTGCCGCCAGCTCCACATTTTTATATTTCTTGTCTAGAGAGTTTAGATCTAAAAGGAAGAATGCTGCCATCAGCCAACACAGTGATTCCACAGAACTGGAAGATAATAGTATCTGTCAAAAATTGAAACTGTTCAATTGAATCTGCAGTCAAAACAGGTGTTACTGTACCTGGTGGAGTGATTGTTAAAGATATCCCAGGACTTATGTATTACTCCACCAGATAGGTAAGAAATATTGCCTGTAATCCAAGCATCTGCTAGGACATTCCTTGTGAGACTGCATTATGATGTCCCATATCACAGTCAATAGATAAGTACAAAGATGTGACCCAGGAAGACCTACTTCTGGTCTAAAATGTGAGAACAAAGGATAAATTCATCTCATCCCGAAATTAACTTTAATGAGATGAGGTTTTTGGTACAGAAAAGAAGAATCTGTAGTAAATGGTGGAAGAACTTATCAAGACCAGGTATATTGGAGAGCACTTTAGTTTGGGGGACACATGTAACTTGCCAAGTATGTTTGTATGCACAATATCATGTTTTACAGCATTGCTTAATCCTTTGTTATATATCATCAGATATATCAACTATCAATAATTAAATGCCACTAACTTTACATAATTAATATTTAAGTAATAATACATCAGAGAGTATAACATACTCAGGTATTCATCACTGACATCTGGAGGAATGGCCACATGGTTCCTGCTGTAAGCAGATTGACATAAAACATTCATTATCTTTATTTCCATGTGCGTTAGTGAGAAATGGAGGGGAAGTAGACTTGAAGAGCCTGGTTTATCTTTTAGCTTGACTGAGCCATAGAAGCTGGACTTATTATTCTTGATATTGATGTTCAGAAATTTTTGAAAAAGTTTATCCTCAAAGCTGATGAACTTTCAGTAATATAGATTGCCCTCCATAGCAGGAGTGTACTTCATCCATCCAGTTCTAAGTGTGTGATAACTTGAAACTTGAAAGACCTATCCCTGAGGATAAGACCATTCTGTTAGTATACAACATATATATATAATATATATATGATATGTATGATATGTATGATATATATATATAACACCATATCATATATATCATGCCACCAATTTTCCTAATGTTACCCATCCTAGAATGATTCACAGTTTATGAGCAGCATCAATACTTCCTGAGTTCAGCCCATGTTCCCATTCTGTAGGCTCTAGTCTGATTAGGATTCATTAAGAACATGGACTTGGTAAGCTTGTTCTGAGTAAACAAATATCCTTTGTCTGTTTCTCCTGAATGAACCTTGTACAGTAGCACCCAAGCAGGCAAGATCCCTTGGCTAAGATAAACAAATTAGAGAGATTTTTGGAATGAACCCTGAAGCTTTAGCAGATCAAAAGACGAGTACATATTTGTAAATCGTAATAGTTCCCTGTAATTTTATAATGTTAACATAATACTTATATCTATATTTTGTATTATATTATTAGAGACTTTATAATGGCATTTATATAAGTTATCCAGCCTTAGATAAATAATGTACATCATTCCATAACGTGTTTAGAGATAATGAAGGGACATAATGGTAAGTACGTTCAGGCCACTGAAGTGTAGAACCTAAAATTTAACAGCTGCACACACTCGGGGAAGCTAAAGAGTATTATGAAGTTCTTGCTAAGGAGAAAACTTCTTTAGAATTATTAGGTGTCCTCTGAAGGTCAAAGTAGGGCTTCACCCACCAGCTGACTCAGGCAGAGGGAGGCACCCACAGCCAAATAGTGGATGGAGCTTGGGCACTCGTTTTTTGATGATAATTAATTTATTTCATCTTTATTTAATTTTAAATTTAGTTTTATACTTTTTTTTTTTTTGGTTCTTTTTTTCGGAGCTGGGGACCGAACCCAGGGCCTTGTGCTTCCTAGGTAAGCGCTCTACCACTGAGCTAAATCCCCAGCCCCTAGTTTTATACTTTTATTTAGTCAGTTTACACCCTGCTCATTGCCGCCGACCCTGCGTCTCCTTCCCTCAATCCTTCCAGCCATCTCTACAAAGATCAACACTGAACAACGAACTAAAGAACATACACGGGCTGGACCTAGGCCTCACCTCACATATGTAGCTGACGTGCAGCTTGGTCTTCATTTGGGTCCTGAACAATTGAGCCAGGGGCTTTTCTAAAAGTCTGTCCGTGGGCTAAGTTCCTCTCTCTGGGCTGCCTTTTCTGGCCTCAGTGGGAGAGGATGCTCCTAGGCTCACAGAAACGTGAAGTGCCAGGGTGGAGGGATACTCAGGGGGCTCCGCCCACTCAGAGGAGTGGCGTCAGTAAACATAAATAGCTTGAGACAGCGGGCATCTTTTTCAGGAGACCACAGCCGCTCTGAACCCAAAAACCTTGCCCATTGTTCTACATAGAGTAAAAAGCTGAGATACTTGGGGATGGTGGTATTATTACATGCAAAATTCCTAACATGAAGTTAATCTAAAACTTCATAGAAATCCAAGTAAACATATATATTTTTATAAATGTTAACTGATCACAGTAGCAATTCAATAACTGTAGGCATTATTATCCTATTATCAACCAGAGTTGTGTTTGAATACAGAAAATAGCCACACCAAAAGGAGAAAATTAGACTCCCTATGGCTATGTTGATTAAAAAATGTCTAAGCATATGAGAACTGAATTGAAGTTGCATCTTGCTTTCCTGTTTATAATTCATGATAATGAAGTGGAAAAAACTGTTCCTTTAGATTCTGATTTGATTATCCTTCCACTGATTAGTATCCTATATATAGATCAAAATTGAAATTCTCTCTACTCGGCAACACAAAATGTGCTATAGATAAACAGGGAATTTTGTAAATGAAATTCTAATGTTTATAATTTGATTTCACATTTATTTTGTTAGGTGTGCTCAAACTCATGCGTGACACTAGGAATAATTAAGGTACATGCTATACTGTATTTTCTTATTACGATTGTTAGTCAGGAATGGTGGTATGTGCCTGTAATTTTAACGCTGAAAATAGAAAGCAGAAGAACTGGGGTTCAAGGCTAACTTTACCCTTAATACAAAGCTAGATTGAGGTCATCCTTCCTGAGGGAGATGCAGTCTATAATGGCAAAATGAACAAACAAATCAAATATCTAGTTTATGGTCTGGGCTATGATTTAAATGATTTTTTTTTCTCCAAATAAGTATGTTGGAAAACAACTCTCAAATTTGTGTTATTAAAAAATATTAATAACAAAAATGAACCAAGACCTGCATAATCTCAAGAGAGACTCATTCCAGAGCAGAAGTTTTTCAAATCTATAGTTGATAATAGTGGGAAAATTAGTAACTGCAACTCCCTTTTTTCCCCATCTTTATTAAATTGGGTATTTCTTATTTACATTTCTAATGTTATTCCCTTTCCCGGTTTCCAGGACAACATCTCCCTAACCCCTCCCCTTCCCCTTCTATATGAGTGTTCCCCTCCCCATCCTCCCCCCATTACCGCCCTCCCCACAACAATCACGTTCATTGGCCCGGGCTTCCCCTCCCACTGGTGCCCCTACTAGGTTATTCATTGCTACCTATGAATTTGGAGCCCAGGGTCAGTCCATGTATAGTCTTTGGGTAGTGGCTTAGTCCCTGGAAGCTCTGGTAGGTTGGCATTGTTGTTCATATGGGATCTCAAGCCCCTTCAGCTCTTTCAAGTCCTTTCTCTGATTCCTTCAACGGAATTGTTTTGTTTTGTTTTTAAGAGACAAAACTCATGAAGTTCAGTGAGTAGGAAGGCAGGGGTAATTCAGAATGATATGGAGAAGGAAAGAGAAGATATTTTAAATATTTTGTGTGAAACTCTCAATAAATATTAAAATATTACAAAAACTAAAGTGATCACTAGGTCTCAAGAATTCTGTACTCATAGTAGAAATCAGTGTTCTTAAAGATGGCCTTTAGAATAAAATTTAGTTCTGTTTACTCTTTCATTTCATCCACATAGTAATCAAGGAGCATGTTTTACCACATAGCGAGAACGTTTTTATCTTGATCCTAGATATTAAAGTCATGAGAAATAGCTTCTATTTTTTTGTTAATGGCATTTATGTGACATTTTATTATAACAACAGAAATAGGCTAGTACAGAAATCTGCACTTGGAATTGCCCTGATCCTGTAACAGTTAACTCAAGTATGGCACTGTATTTGATACTAGGTAATGATGAATGCTGGGCTCCTGACAACTATTTTGTTGTGTTTTCAGAGAAAGAGTAGAGCTATAAAGCTCAATCTTCTTAGAGATTATTTCAATGATGATGAACATAAAGTCAATGGAAATATACCTGGAAAGGCAATGTAGCTCATGTATTAGAGACAAGAAGTAAATTATTGGAAGATATAGGCAAGTCTACTATGGTAAGTACTTTAGCTTCATTATGTTCATTCTCTAGTTCTTTATGAATAAAAAAAAATTAAAGCCATAAACTGGGCTATTTTGTTAGAAAACTTATAAGCAGTGCTTAGGAGTGATATTGACTTTTCTAGACTAGTTATGGTAAAAAAAAATGAGAAGTAAGGTAGGAAAAAAACATTAAAGGAGAAAGAAAACAAGATTTTGAAGATAAAGACTCATCACGGACAGATCCAATATACTTTGGTTTAGAACGAAAAATACTTGTGAGTGAATGTGCATTTGTTCAAAAAGTTTGTTAGGAATAGACAGAACCAAATGTTATTTATCAGATGAGTGGAAGAATGGTCCTCAGAGCACTTCACAGATCTTCGTGACTGTATGCTCTCATTGCTATCTGTGGACTCAGAGAGAGTAAAGCTTTCAGTGACAGAGCCCAAGGAACCCATGGTATCTTATCATTCACTCTTGTGCCAGTCTTAAGTTCCTTCTTTCTCAATTTCAACCAAGAACAACTTGTTAGATTTAAGGATTTGCTCAAGCACATTATACCATAGGTTAGGTATGTCTTTGGAAGCCATAGCCAGTAAATAATATCAAGGTCCACGTGGTGATAAGCAATGTGAGCTCTAAAGTGTCTTGGTATCACTAGATAGAAATACTATATGTCATCTCTTTAGTACCTTACTCTACACTTGTTTAGACTTGTTTTTCTTATCATGTATATAACAATTTTGCTATTGAGGAAGCATATGTAGTGATTTACCTAAAACATAAAAGTATTAGTCATCAATGAATACAAAACTAGATCATTGATAAACATTCCTTGTCAGTAAAAAATGTCAAATTGCAGCATATATTTAATCTTTAGGAAAGAACAAAGTATTATTAAATGATATAATTTATTGAAGACAAAAAGAGAGAGAGAGACAGAGACAGAGACAGAGAGACAGAGAGAGAGAAAGAGAAAGAGAGAGTGAAACTGACAGAAAAGTGAGAATTCCTGTCATACATAAGTTTTTAATGGTTTGGGCTGGTAGCTCGATGCAGAAGGAAAAATATCTCAGAACCATGACAATCATGTCAAGAGAAAAACTTGTTTGGAAGCAAAGGCTGGAGACAAGTTCGGTGATGAAACTCTTGGTCTCCGTGAAATATAAATAACCCTGAAATCGGGTCTGTAGATACAGCTCAGTGGCAGGATGTTTGTCTAGCATACACAAAGCACAAAGTTCTTGGCACAATGCCTAAAACTATAAATTGACAAGTAAATGATAATTAGTAGATCTAGAATCATTGCATACTTCATACTCTGAAGGTAAGTGTGGATTCTGAGATTAGAATATAGCTGTAGTATGTTATTATTTTTTTGGAAACAATAGGTAATATGCTTGTGAAAGAATATTGTTTGCGGGAAGAAAAGCAAGCTGGTAGAGAAAATGAAAGATATTTGAGGAACAAATTTGCTAGCTTATTAGGGAACATTAAACAATATATTTAAGGACTCAGTCATATCTAGGATTACATTAAGTGATTCCTCTGGCAGTCATTGGAAAGAGAAATGTCCTAGTGATTTTTTTTTAAAGAACGAATTTCTGTATTTTAAATACCAATATACCAGACACAGGATAGAAATATAGGATATATTATTTTTATCCAGTGACATGTCTTCAGGAGCCTTTTTATTCATCCTAAATACAGAAGACACAGCAAGCCAGCACACAATTCACAACTCTCACTTGGTGAAGCAGTGAGTTTGCGAAATCACTAGCAGCCGTATAGGGGGGCGACTGGATGGATATGCATTAATGCGAAACTCACCAGAATTAATGATGTGTTTGTAAGTGCTTCTTCCCCAGATTCCACTGTTAAGTGAACTTGTCATTTCCCACGCATTGTAGCACTCGCTGAGGCCTTAGCAACTTGTCACCTGAACCAGGGCGAGGAGTACGTCGATAACTAACTCTTCCTGAATTCCTGCATGGAAATGTTAGTAGGCCTAATCTGTGAGGACAATAAAAATATTTTTGTTTCAAGATAGTAAGGCAAAGAGTTCAAAGTTCTGGAAAAAGATACTAATTAAATTAAACAAATTAAATCATTCATCCCAAGAATGAAAATTAGTAAAATACCACAAAATTGTCATTGTTATATACTAAGTTAAATTTATGAAAACAACAAATTTACTGATTAACTCAAAATATGCAGAGGTTATCAAAAAGTGACAGCTAGTTGAATTAGTGAAAATATTTACAAACTATCCACTTGACAAAAATTTAATGCCTAATACACATAAATAGCATGGACTCACCAGCAACAAATAATAATTTAACAATAATAAATTATATTCTTAAATGGGCAAAGAGTAGAAAGGTGGATCAGTGAGCCCTCTCTGGAGACAGTTTCCATTGAAACAGTTCTCTTTGTGGGGCAGGGGTAAAAGGGCCATAAAATCCTTGAGGAGTGGATAGTGGTTTTCAGGCTGGCCCACAGTATTGGGGTCATGCTACATTTGCATGAAAAGAAATTCCAGGTGCTGGCTGAACATGTTCTTATAGAAAGAGAAGGTACATTTTACCTGAAACTTGGCTACCATTCGATGTAACTAGGTCAAGCATGGCAGAGGTGGGGGTCACTGGACTATGTGAGCCAGGGTATACAAGCCCAGAGCAGGGAGGAAGCAGTCTGAGTCCGAGTCCTGCCAATGTCAGAACAAGATTTTCAGGGACTGGACACGTCTCAATCATACTCTTGCTCAGCCCACCTCCCCTGATTGCCTGGCGTTCCTGACCTATGGTATGTTAAAAACATGTTTTAACTCATGTATATAGATCTGTGCTATTCACAATTGCCACAATATATAAAGTCACATTACATACATTGATGGGTGAAAAGATAAAGGAAGCATGGCACATATACATCACAGAACATCCTTTCACCCCAAATGAAAATGCTATTATATGGACCATCAGAATAAAGGTAAAGAATATTATGCTAAACTGAAGAATGTAATAACTAAAGTAAAATATTGCATCATCAAAATCATGTATGAAAGTATACAGCATTGAGCTTAGAGTACTAGACAATAGCATGATTTCACAAATGATGAGTAGGTAAGGAATGTGAAGTACAAGTACAAAATTATGGTTAGCCTAGGTCAAGTATTCTATACCCAGCCTGCGAATCACGCTTCATAATATTGTATTACACATTTCAAAATCAGTAATAGGTAGAATTTGGACTATTCTTCTCATAAAACATGATAAACTATTGAAGTCGTGCAGATGTTAATTATCCAAGTTCAGTTATTACACCCTATTCATATGTATTAAGTGAGTCACTGTACCTAATAACTACATTCAATTCAATGAATTCAACTATATTAAATCATGTGCCAACGAGAAATGAAGGCATTTTAATGTGTGTGTGTGTGTGTGTGTGTGTGTGTGTGTGTGTGTGTGTGTGTGTTTTATGTTCAGGGGTTATGTCAATTTGGGTGATAATGCTCCCAACAAGAGTTTGTAGTAATTGAACGAAACAAAATAACAAAATCCCCAGTACCATGCATGAAAAGCTCTTTCTAGACCAAATGAATCTAACAGAATCACAAAACTGTATAGATCATTACTACTTGCCTTGATTGCCAAGAGGTTTAAGATAAGTCTCTACTGTTGAGTACTTGATGTATTTTGGATAAAGAATGTGACAGTAATTGAGCTAGAACTCATCCACAAGTCTCCTTCCAGAGGAGTGGCCTTTATAGTACCCAAAGCTGCTACACTAGCTTCCAAAAGAGAGAGGAGCAGTCATTCTTTCTTCCTGTAAAGCCTATCTATGGCCGAGAACAGAGATCGCACTGGTAATATAACCACAATGTTGAAATATTGGCACTTTTATCCTGGGGATTACTAACAGCTGTCTAATTGGAAACAAAGGCTGCTCAGTCAGACAGAAATCATGCCTGATACTATAAAACTAGTCAGCTACGCATGAATGGAGAATCACAGACCTGACAAGCGAATCTACTGCTGACATGTTCCTAAACCAGTGTACTTTCCTAATTGCATTCTCAAGTAAAAGGCAATTAAATATAAATTTCATTAAACATCTTATTTTCAACACTTCTTCCAAAGACTCTGTTTGCATTAGGATGTCTGTGTAAAGTTTTTGTTGGTTTTTTATCCTTTGTACAATGGAATTACAACTATATCTATGCTTTTCTTTTCTGAAACACTTTTTGTTGTAGTTTTTGATTGTGTGAGTTTCTTTTTTCCACATTAGTTATTTTTTATTTATTTTACATCTTGTTTTTATTTTTCAAATTATATCCTTGCATTTGGGCTTTTGCATTTTTTTATTCTTTTATTGGATTTTTTAAATTTACTTTTCAAATGTTATTCTTGATCACAGCTTTCTTTCTCATTTCACCTGCCTTCCAGTCTTTTCATCTGCTCTCCCCCACCATCTCCCCTGTATCTTTCTCCTCACAGAAGGGGAGTCTTTCGTAGATATCAACCCTCCTTGGCAAATCAATTTGCAGGACTAGGCACATCTTCTATTGAGGCTAGACAAGAGAGCTCAGGTAGGGAAAAAAGATCCAAAGGCAGCCAAAAGCTCAGAGACAACTATGCTGTGATCGCAGCTCCCACATGAAGAGAAGCTACACATAAGTTACGTGTGTGTAGAGATGCCAAAGTCTGTCCTGTGGATGCTCTGTGACTGGGGGTTCAATCTCTGTGAGCCCCTACGTGACCAGATTAGCATGGAGCACATATAAGAAAGCACTTACTTCCTCTGGCCTCAAAAATAGAGAAAGAATTTGTAGTACAATGTATGTAAATGGATTTTCTAAATTTATTTATTTTCTAGCAAATTTAAAGCTTGATAATTTTATATTTTATATAGAGGCCATTATTTGCAAACTAATGAACAAAGGGACATTTGGGAACACAGCATGTGTATGTTTCCTGGAAAATTACAACTGGCTGGCCCTGATGAATAGAAATGGTATAAAAGACCACTGTTGGAAAATGGAAAGAGAACTTTTAGAATTCGTGTATTTAATATATAATATGACACCTAAAATTTATAAAAATTAAGTTTCAATGCTAAATTGGTATTAAGATATAATGTGAATGTTCCCAAATGATAGTAATATTTCTTCTAAAATCTTAAATAAGGTTTAATTCAGATAAAAATTGGTCACTCTTCTCTAGTCTAGAAAAAATACTATTCTCCTTGAAATAAATTTCTTTTCTATGAAGCTAGGGGATTTGATTGATATGTATTTATACCATGATTTTAGTATTATATTTAATGATGTTCTTTCTGAAAAAAATCTATTTTATTGAAGTTTTACACAAGCAAAAATAGAATTAGAAACAGATCAGCATATAGACAAGTAAAGTTATGAAGAACAATTATTAAAACTTTACACTAGATATTCTTTTTAAAGTATTTTAATGAATATGTTCTGATAGATTGTGTGAGAATAACCCTGCTAATACATCTGTTTGAATGCTTGGTTCTCAGTTGGTGAAAGTGTTTGGAAAGAATTAGGTGTGGCCCTCTTGGAGGTGGTGTCTCACTAGGAGCAAGGTTTGAGATTTCAGAAATCTATTTAACTTAAAATTAATTCTTTCTGTCTGTCCTTCTGTCTTTTTTCGTCTTTATCTTGTCTTTCCTGATGTACGTGAATTCATTCCCACTGGATGGCAACATTTCCCAATTAGGAGCTCATTTGAAGTAACCTTTTATGTATTATAAAGCCAAGTGTTTTTCCTTTATGCCCTCTTCCTTGTATTCTCCAAGATCCAGTTTGGTGACTGGAGTCTCTCTCTCTCTCTCTCTCTCTCTCTCTCTCTCTCTCTCTCTCTCTCTCTCTCTCTCTCTGTTTCTCTCTCTCTCTCTCTCTCTCTGTTTCTCTCTCTCTCTCTCTCTCTCTCTCTCTGTATGTATGTGTGTGTGTGTGTGCCTCATGGTCATTGTCTTTATATGTAAATTCTCAGATACAGTTCCAGCATTATGCCTGCCTCTTTGCTGCCATGCGGTTTACTGCAATTGCTATTAATTGTAACCTTCTGTCACTGTGAGTCTCAAATTAAATGATTTATTTTATAAGTTGCCATGGTCATGGTATTTTGTCATGGGAATAGAAACATAACAAAAAACACTAATCAACACATTCTTGCTACTCTAAAGAAGTGGCACCACAGCGTGTAGGAAGACATTTGCTTAATTGAATATTAGAATCCTTTACGTAAAGAGATAATTAGTGATGTACTGGAGCCGTTTAAGTAAATAAACATAAAATAGGCAAGATATAGATTGAAAGGGTTGGATGAATCTGAAAACACCAAATTTGTAAGATCAACACTAAAGAACCAGTTTGAAAAAAACTCCAGAAATAAATTATCTCTATCAAAGAAAAGTCCAGCAACTCTTGACATTTTCACTTAACCCTATCAAATATTTAAAGAAATAATGCAAAACTTTCCTGTTCTTTACAAAAATTTTACAACAAAGGAACCCTTAACAATAAATTTTAAATAGTCAAAATATTCTTGATTTCCAAACTAGGCAAAATAGTATAAGAAAATTGAAGTCCAAGATCACTTTAGAACATAAAAATCAATATTTTTTACTATTGGTGAATCAAAGTCCATACACATTTAAAGAAATCTTTCACCTGTGACTGAGTGAGATTTACTCTTAAGATACAAGGTTCTGGCAACCTAAATTCTAAATTTGTCCTTATGAGGTAGAAAAAGAGAGTAGATGGGGGAAAGGGAGTGACAAACTTTGTATGACATTTTAGAGTAAGGAAGGAAACTAGAAAGAAGAAGGAAGGGTGACAGAGATAAAATGAAACCAATTATTCATTGAAAAATGCCATAACACCATGTACTTCTTTGTATGGTAAAATTCATACACACTCTTAAGGTCTCTCAAATAAACACAGATGTACCTGTTGGCAGAACAAATTTTGGGTGAGGTTCTGTGGTTGGGTTGATGTCTTCTCCCTGCACTGGAAGTCCTGCCTTTCTTCTGGAGGTAGCTACCTCAGTCTTCATATCCCCACTGCTGGGAGTCTCAGCTAGGGCCATCCCTATAGACTCCTGGAAACCTCCTCTGTCCCAGTTCTTGGCTTGTTGAAGAGATGGTTCCACAAATTCCTCTTCTCTCTTCTAGCCTTCTCCTATACCCATCTCCTCACACCTGTTCCAGTCCTCACTCCCTCTCCCATCCAATTCCCTCTCCCATCCACATTCCATGTCTATTGTACTTCCCCTTTTGAGTGATATTGATGCTTCCTCCATTATCACTTAGTTACTTTGGGTGTGTGTATTGTAGCATGGCTATCCTGTACTTTGTGGCATATGTCCACTTAAAGTACCTACCTTGCATGTATAGGATAGATATCCAAGGATAGAGATGCAGCAGAGATTAAGGGAATGGCCAAGCAATGTCTGGCCCAATTCAAGCCACATCCTATGGGAGACAGCAAACCCCTGATCTGTTAATGATATTCTGCTATACTTGCAGACAGGAACCTATCATAACTGTCTCCTAAGAGGCTTCATCCAGGAAGAGATGAAAACAGATGCAGAGACCCCCCCCCCCAGTCAATCATCAGATAGAGCTGGAAGAATCATGTGGAAGACTGGAGTCAAGAACAACACAAGAAGGACATCTGGGTTCTTTCCAGTTTCTGACTATTATAAATAAGACTTCTATGAATATAGTGGAGAATGTTGCCTTGTTATATGTTAGAGCATCTTTGGGATATATGCCCAGGAATGATATAGTTGGGTTCTCAAGTAGTAGTACTATATCAAATTTTTTGAGGAACCTCCAGACTGATTTCCAGAGTGGTTGTACCAGTTTGCAATCTTACCAACAATGGAAGAGTGTTCCTCTTTCTCCAGACGCTCACCAGCATCTGGTATCACCTGACTTTTTGATCTTAGCCATTCTGACTGGTGTGAGGTGGAATCTCAGGGCTGTTTTGATTTGCATTTCCCTGATGACTAAGGATGTTAAACATTTCTTTAGGTGCTTTGTGTCCACTCTATACTCCTCAGTTGAGAGTTCTTTGTTTAGGTCTCCATTAAAATCCATTTTTTAAGAAGATTATTTGATTCTCTAGAGTCGAACTTCTTGAGTTCTTTCTATATATTAGATATTAGTCCTCTTTAGGTTGTAGGATTTGTAAAGATCTTTTTGCAATCTGTTTGTTGCAATTTTGTTCTATTAACAGTGTGCTTTTCCTTATAGAAGCTTTGCAATTTTATGAAGTCACATTTATCAATTCTTGGTCATAGACCACCAGTGGTATTCTCTTCGGGAAAATTTCCCCTGGGTCTATGTATTTGAGGCTCATCCCCACTTTCTCTTCTATTAGTTTCAGTGTATTTAGTTTTATGTGAAGCTATTTGATCCACTTATACTTGATTTTTGTATAGGGTGATAAGAATGGTTCGATTTTCTGAGATCTACTCAGAAGAAGGAAAGATCTCCCATGCTGATGGATTGGCAGGATTAATATAGTAAAAATAGCCATTTTACTAAAAGCAATCTACAGATTCAATGCAATCCCCATTAGAATTACAATCCAATTCTTCAGAGAGTTAGACAGAAAAATTTGCAAATTCACCTGGAATAACAAAAAACCCAGGATACCTAAAACTATTATTAACAATAAAAGGACTTCCGGGGGAATCACTATCCCTGAACTCAAGCAGTATTACAGAGCAATAGTGATAAAAACTGTATGGTATTGGTAGAGAGATAGGCAGATAGACCAGTGGAATAGAATTGAAGACCCAGAAATGAACCCACACACCTATGGTCACTTGATTTTTGACAAAGGAGCCAAAGCCATCCAATGGAAAAAAAGGAGCATTTTCAGCAAATGGTGCTGGTTCAACTGGAGGTCAACATGTAGAAGAATGTGGATTGATCCATTCTTATCACCCTGTACAACGCTTAAGTCCAAGTGGATCAAGGACCTCCACATCAAACCAGATACACTCAAAATAATAGAAGAAAAAATGGGAAAGAATCTCGAACACCTGGGCACTGGAGAACATTTCCTGAACAAAGCACCAATGGTTTAAGCTTTAAGATCAAGAATCGACAAATGGGATCTCATAAAACTACAAAACTTCTGTATGGCAAAGGACACTTTTGTTTGGACAAAACCGCAACCAACAGATTGGGAAAAAATCTTCACCAATCCTACAACTGATAGAGGGCTTATATCCAAAATATACAGAGAACTCATGAAGTTAGACTGCAGGGAGACAAATAACCCTATTCAAAATGGGGTTCAAAGCTAAACAAAGAATTCACAGCTGAGGAATGTCGAATGGCTGAGAAGCACCTAAAGAAATGTTCAACATCTTTAGTCATAAGGGAAATGCAAATCCAAACAACCCTGAGATTTCACCTCACACCAGTGAGAATGGCTAAGATCAAAAACTCAGGTGACAGCAGATGTTGGCGAGGATGTGGAGAAAGAGGAACACTCCTCCACTGTTGGTGGGATTGTAGACTGGTACAACCATTCTAGAAATCAGTCTGGAGGTTCCTCAGAAAAGTGGACATTGCACTACTTAAGGACCCAGGTATACTTCTCTCAGGCATATACCCAAAAGATGCTCCAACATATAGCAAAGACACATACTCCACTATGTTCATAACAGCCTTATTTATAATAGCCAGAAGTTGGAAAGAACCCAGATGCCCTTCAACAGAGGAATGGATACAGAAAATGTGGTACATCTACACAATGGAATACTACTCAGCTATCAAAAACAATGACTTTGCGAAATTCTTCGGCAAATGGATGGAATTGGTAAATATCATTCTGAGTTAGGTAACCGAATCACAGAAAAATACACATGGAATGCACTCATTAATAAGTTGATATTAGCCCAAATGCTCGAATTACCCCAGATGTACAGAACACATGAAACTCAAGAAGGATGAACAAAATGCAGATTCTTCACTCCTTCTTTAAAAGGGGAACAAGAATACCCTTAGGAGGGGATAGGGTGGCAAAGTTTAGAACAAAGGCTGAAGGAATGCCCATTCACAGCCTGCCCCACATGTGGCCCATACAAATACAGCCACCAAACTAGATAAGATGGATGAAGCAAAGAAGTGCAGGCTGACAGGAAACAGATGTAGATCTCTCCTGAGAGACACAGCCAGAGTATGGCAAATTCATAGGCGAATGCCAGCAGCAAACCACTGAACTGAGAACAGGACCTTGGTGAAGGAATCAGAGAAATGACTGAAAGAGCTGAAGGGACTTGAAACCTCATATGAACAACAATGCCAACCAACCACAACTTCCAGGGACTGAGCCACTATCCAAAGACTATACATGGACTGACTCTGGGCTCCAACTGCATAGGTAGCAATGAATAATATCCTTGTATGGGCACCGATGGAAGGGGAAGCCCTTAGTCCTGCCATGGCTGGTCCCCCAGTGAACGGGATTTTTGGGGAGAGGGAGGTAATGGAGTGAATGTGGAGGGGTGCACTCATGTAGAAGGGGAGGGGAAGGTGTTAGGGGGATGTTGGCCTGGAAACGGGGAAATGGAATAACATTTGAAATGTAAATAAGAAATAACCAAATAATAAAGGTGAAAAAAAGAATGATTCAATTTGCATTCTTGTACAGGCTAACTGCCAGTTGAACCAACACCATTTGTTGAAAATGCTGTCATTTTTCCATTGCATGGTTTTAGCTCCTTTGTCAAAAATCAGGTGTCCATAGGTGTCTGGGTTCATTATAGCCAGAAGCTCAAAAGAACCTAGATGTCTTTCAAGAATAAGGGATACAGAAAATGTGGCACATTTACACAATAGAGAACTACTAAGCTATTAAAAACAATGGCTACATGAAATTCTTAGGCAAATGGATGGAACTAGAAAGTATCATACATGGACTGACCCTGGACTCTGACCTCATAGGTAGCAATAAATAGCCTAGAAAGAGGGCCAGTGGAAGGGGAAGCCCTGGGTCCTGCCAAGACTGAATCCCCAGCGAAAGTGATTGTTGGGGGCAGAGCGGCAATGGTGGGAGGATGGGGAGGGGAACACTGATAGCGAAGGGGAGGGGGAAGTGTTAGGGGGATATTTGTCCAGAAACTGTGAAGGGGAATGACAATTGAAATGTAAATAAGAAATAGTCAAGTTAATAAAGATGAAAAAAAAAAAAGAAAAACAGCCTAAAAAGAAAGTATCATCTTGAGTGAGGTAATCCAGACACAAAAGAACACATATGGTATGCACTCACTGATATTAGCCTAAAAGCTTGAAATACTAAAGATATAATTCACAGACCATATGAAGCTCAAGAAAAAGGAAGACCAAAATGTACATGTTTCAGTCCTTCTTAGATGGAGCAACAAAATACTCATGGAAGGAAATACATGGGCCAAGAGTGGAGCAGGGACTGAAGGAAATGTCACCAAGAGACTGCTGCCCCACCTAGGGATCTTCCCCATATGCAGCTACCAGACCCAGTCACTACTGCTGATGCCAAGAAGTGCTTGTTGACATGAGTCTGATATGAATGTCTCCTGAGAGATTCTGCCAGAGCCTTACTGATACAGATGAGGATACTTGCAGCTAATCAATGGCCTGAACACAGGGACCACAATGGAGAATGAGAGAAAGGACTGAAGGAGCTGAGGGGCTTTGCAACTCCGTAGGAAGAACAACAATATCAACCAACCAGAACCCTAGAGCTCATAGGGACTAAACCACCAACCAATAAGTACACATAGAGGGACCCATGGCTCCAGCTGCATATGTAGCAGAGGATGGCATTGTCTGCCAACAATAGGAGAAGACTTGGTCCTGGGAAGGACCATTTCCCAGTATAGAAGAATGCCATGGTGTTGAGGTGGGAGTGGGATCCTCCTCACAGAAGCAGGGATAGGTGGTAGGGGGAATAGCAGAGTAGGAGAAGGGGATAGCATTTGAAATGTAGATAAAGAAAATATCCAATAAAAGAGAGAACTATCTCTGAATCTGTTGCATGTCATTTGATTACCTTTCTCTAGAAGGATTGACTGGTTGGGGGTCTGTGGGAGTTGATACACTTAGTCTGGCTTGGACTGTATGGTTGAGGGCAGGGTGGTACCCAAGGGGTAATGAAGGTAGTGATTTGTGAAGGTGAGACATCGAGGATATCAAAGAGAAAAGGGGGCTTGTTAAAGACTTCACCAAGCTACCTAGAACCAATATAGAAATTAAGTATTGATGAATAATGTAAAACCAACCTTAGGGGTTGGGGATTTAGCTCAGTGGTAGAGCGCTTGCCTAGCAAGCGCAAGGCCCTGGGTTCGGTCCTCAGCTCCGAAAAAAAAAAAAAAAAAGAAAAAAAAAAGAAAAAAAACCCAACCTTTATATGGTATTAGAGATTTAACTATGGGGCTAGCACATGCTTTTCAAGTACTTTACCACCTGCCCTACATATCAAGCCTGCAATTTCACCTCAATTGTACTATGTATCTTTGTACTTTTGAAGAAATTCCTTAAAACAAAACTGAGAGAGGCATTTGATATAAACCATCCACTATCTAGATTGTACTTCTGTACCAATATTGTTAGGCTTATACAGATGTGCTGTTTTCAGAAGACAAGTTACAGTAGATAGATATGTACAGTCGAATAAATCAAATGGTCTTTGTTGAAGTATTGTGCTTTATGTGTCTTTTATTAATAACATTGTGAGGAGCAGTCCACTAAAATTTTGTCAAATTGTATCTCCAAGCTGTTTAAGCACACAGTACGTAATGGGAAATCAACATTGTTCAGATATAAGCTCCTGACTCTTTAATAAAGTACACTAGCAGCACCATGGTGACAGGGCTGCCTGTGAATTCATTTCCACTGGATGGCAACATTTGCCAATTAGGAGCTCATCTGAAGTAACCTTTTATTTATTATCAGTGTTTCTTCTTCTCCTGCTCCTTTTTATCTTCTCCAATATCTGTTTTCACTTCGGGTTGGACAAAACCTGTTTTTCAGAATGTGGGTGACGGGAATTTGTCTGCAATGATATGCCTGCTACAGACTTTATTCTTTCGTATGAGGTTTCCTTGTCTTCAGTATAATCAATTGTGAAGGCGGTGGAAAGGAATAAGTCAGGATATTTGAAAGGTACCCCATACAATGATGATACTGTATGAACTTAATGAAATGAGATGAGAGTCACTCAGACAATTCCTCACCAATGCAATGCACATATAATAAGATGGATGAGATAATTTTTTTTTATTAACTTGAGTATTTCTTATATACATTTTGAGTGTTATTCCCTTTCCCGGTTTCCGGGCAAGATAATTTTATATATGGCTCTATGGTCATTTTTGAAATGTTTTAAACATTTTTATTTCTACATTGAAGCTAATTTTCCCTTTTACTACATTTAACTTTTTTAAACATTATAAAATTGTTTTTACCATTTCTAATTTGTGGAAGACATCAGTAAAATTTTTCAGGAGAAACTTCATATTTATTAATAATGCAGTAGAAGGGCTTCCTTGTGGAGAGTCACTGTGATTGTAATCTTAAGTGGATTAAGAAATATCTGAAAGGATAGTAAAACATCCCACTAAATCTCTGGGAAGACTATTCCAGAGATAATTATATCATGAAGGTTTCCATTTAATGAATGGCTTGATCCATTAATGAATTTAAGAAGTTAAAAGATTACTGGGAATTGGTAGAGATCTAGGCACCAGAACATAGCTGAAACAAATAAGCTATAAGAGCATACCTGGAAAGAAAACATCTTGTCTTAACTATCTCTTTTACTTGTATTTAATTGCTATCAGAAGAAGCACAACAAAACAACTTGTGGGAGAAAAAGACTTACTTGGTTTTCATTTCCAGTTTTGTGTCTGTCATTGAGGGAAGCCAGATCAGGTACTCAAGCAGGAAGCTGAAGCAAAAATTATTGAGGAATGCTGACCCCCTTGTAGGCTCGTACTTATCTAATTCTCATACAGGCTATGGCTACCTAACTCAAGGGTGGTACTGGGATTTCATTCTTCAAAAATGGATCAAGACAATTCCTCGCAAACATGGCACCAAGTCAGTTTTATATGTGAAATCTATCAATTGTGACTGTCTTCAAAGATAACTCTAGGCTCTGTCAAATTGATACTTAACACTAAAGGAGAATACCTTTTCCTTATTCTTCTTGGCTTCCTTCCCAGCATGATATGAACAATTTAATCATAGGTTCTCTGCTATGAAGCATGGAAATCCTTGCAGCCTTAAGTTAGAAGTAAACCTTACTTATGTTACTCATATAGATGGAAAATATGAGGAATAATTAATTATAAATGTCAATCTTCAACCTGCAGGTCTATACAAAAGAGGGGGGCAAGTTTACAGCTTGCTTGTATAACATACTTTAAAATACTGCTAGATAGGCTAGTGATACAAAATAATAGTTGAGGTTCAATAATCACCACATAAAACCTATGAACAGTTATCTCAGTCAAGCAAGAATATTTTATTGAATGCATACCCCAAGACTGATAAATCAGGACCACAGAAAAGGACTCAGGAGACTAATTGTGGTACTAGTCTGCTCTCAGCAGATTTTTAAAATAAAGTTTTATTGAATATATTTAATTACTTCACATCCCGTTCACTGCCTCCATCAGTGTTACCACATCCCACAATCATTTCCCCTTTCCCACTCCCCTTCTCCTCTGAGCAGGTGGAGTTCCCCTGGGTATCCTCCACCCTGGCACTTCAAGTCTTTGTGAGGCAAGGTTCATCTTCTACTAAGGCCAGACATGGCAGCCCAGCTAGAAGAACATATCCCACTTACAGGCAACAGATTTTAGAATAGCCTCCACTCCAATTGTTTGTGACCCATATAAAGACCAAGCCTCACATCTACGCCATCTATGTGAGGACGCCTAGGTCCCGCCCATGTATGTCCTTTGGTGGGAGTTTCAGACTCTGGGAACCCCAATGGTCCAGGTTAGATGACTCTGTTTCTCTTCTTGTAGAGTTCCTATCCCTTTCTACTAAAGAGTCTCCAAGCATCGCCCACCTTTTGGCTGTGAGTGTTTGCATTTGTCAGAGTCAGCTGCTGGGTGGAGCCTCTCAGAGGACCACATGGTCCTGTCTATATAACAGAGTATCATAAATAGTGTCAGGGATTGCTCTTCGCTTGTAGGATGGGTCTCAAGTTGGGCTGGTTATTGGTTAACCATTCCCTCAGACTCTGCCCCATCCCTTGTGTCTGCATTTCTTGTAGACAGGTAAATTTTGGGTTTTAAGCTTTACAGGTGGGTTGGTGTCTCTCTTGCTCCACTATGGTTCCTGGCTGGCTACAGAAGGTGGCCACTTTCAGGCTCCATATTCTCAATATTGTTATTCACAGCTAAGGTCATCCCCTTTGATTCTTGGGTACTTCCCTTATCTCAGGTCTCTGTCTCTTTCTGGAGATGCCCCCCTCCTCCTCACCCCTATAAGCTTAAGATTTACACTCATTTTCATGGCCATCTAGCTATCTTTTCTGTCCTTCAGCACACATGATCCTGAACTCCGCCCCCATACTCCTCCACAACCTGTTTCCCTACCAGTTCCCTCCCTCCATCTGCCTCTTATGACTGTTTTATCCCCACTAAGTGAGATTCAAAAATCCTTGTTTGTGACTTCCTTCTTGTTTAGTTTCTTTGGGTCTGTGCAGTGTAATTTCTACCTGCATTTTATGGTGAATATTCACTTATAAGGCAGTACATACTGTACATTTTTCATACTTAGTCAACTCACTCTGGATGATATTCCCAAGTTTCATTCATTTGCCTGCAAACTTAATGATGTCTTTGCTTTTAATAGCTGAATAGTATTCTACTGTGTAGATGTAACATATTTTCTTTATCCATTCTTCAGTTGAGACGCACTGAGGTTTTTTCCAGTTTCTGGTTATTATGAATAAAGCCTCTATGAACATAATTGAGCAAGTGTCTTTGAGAGATTTTGGAACATTTTTTGTGTATATGACCAGGAGTGGTGTAGCTGGGTCATGAGATCAGACTATTCCCTTTTTTCCTGAGTCACTATTAGGGCAGGCTTTTTATAGAGGGAAAAAACATGTTCAGAAGTTCACAAGGTAAGGTTAGGGGCAGCACTACAATTGGCTAGCAAGACAAAGTATAATCAGCCAACCTTTAAGGTGATTGGTCCTAAGTGAAGGAAAAAGGGTGGTGGAAAGTTTGTGGACTGGAGTGCTTCCAAGTGTTGAGGTAACAAAGCGGGAATATTACAACTACAGTGTTATGATCTTTTACAGAATTTTTTCAGTGTCAGCTATGGATAGTTAGTTCTGGGAAGCAGTATTGGAGAACCTGAACTCGATTTCAACTTTTGAGGAAAATGGATACTAAACTCTACAGTTATTTTAAAAGGAACAGATCTTATCAATAATCTAAGCAACCAAGAATACCAATGGTTTTCTGAAACATAGCTCCTCCCTAGGAGAATTCTGAGTTGTAGAAAACCATTAGTGTTTAAAAATATCCACCATGAAAGGATTAAAAGATGTTACAAAAACCATATCCCATGATAACTATGCATTCTTGACAAGAGTAAGATCATGCCTAAGGGAAAAGACTTGGCCTCCATCACACCCAACACTGTGTTGTGTGCTGTAGCCGAATGACAGTGCTACAGCTGAACGTTAAAAAGAGAGCAAGGCATGGACAGACTTCAAGTACAGTTTACTTACTCCAGAAGCCTCTGTCATCACATGAGCTCCTGGCTTAGGACTCCTGCTAAGACTAGTTAGCGACTACCTTGATTTACCTGTGTATAACAAATACAGTGAGTATCTAAGTACTGCCCTATCTTAAACCAAGTGCTCTGATGACACTATCCTATCTTCAGTTCCACTTCCTATCTCTGTTTTGCTTTTAATTCTTTTGTTAATTAATAAGTTTTAATGAAATTAGAATTACAACATGTTGCTCTTTTCATTTTTTCCCTCCAGCTCCTTTTACATACTCTTTTTGCAACCTCACCCATGTTTCCCAATATTCTCAAATTGATAGTCCCTCTTTCTTTGATTTTTATCATTGCATGATGCAAACATGAATGTATTTAATTTATATTTATTTATAAATACACACACACACTATACTGCATTGTAAAACCAACAGAGCACTCATCTCAGGAAGATTTTCTTCTCTCAGCATTCGTTAGTTGCCAATAGTTCTTCCTCAAAGGAAGATCTCAGAAACTATTTCTACTTCCAATGACACTGTCACTGGTCTAGTCTTGTTTATGCAGCTATTTCTAGGCAGAACTGTTTCACAGCAGACCTTCTTTCTGCCTTTTACTCATATTTCTATATTCTAGATGTTCTCTTTGTCATAATGGCAGGAGCTGTGATGTTGGGGATGGATTCTTCAAGATCTGTTAATCTCTGCATTATTTTCAGCTGTGGTTTTGTGTGATGATTGATCATACTCCTTTTCTGTAAAAAGAAGCATTTTTGATGAGGAGTGATAGCTATATGGTGTTCTTCAACATACGTCAATTAATAAACATGTGATATATATAATATGCGTTACATATATGCAATGGCACATATTTAACATAAAGAAAAGAACAAAATTTGAAGGGAGATGAATGGCTCCTAAAAAGACTATGTTAAAAGGAGGTACTTAAGACTTGGAAAGAGAAATACCCAATGGTCTTTTTTTTTTCTTATCTTTTTGTCCTGGGTCTACGTTCTCAATTGTGAGTAAACTAAATGGAGTAACCACAGAAACCAGGGAAATAAAAGGGGCTATAATTTGGGGGAGAATGAGTAAAAGGGAACTATTGTGATACAAGTGATGTGAAGAGGGAAATGGAAAAAATGGGGAAGGGCTCCAGCTGGAGAGAAAGGATAGAAGTCAATATGGAGGGAGAAGGAGGAATGAAGGACAAATAAAAACATGGCTGTTTGATAAAGCCACTAGGATTCATATTATTTTATAGGTACTTAAATTATGCATAATGCATATAAGTCTATACGTATATATTTTTACAAAGTAAATCTTTCTCATTCAGTAGTCAAATAATGTATGCAATTGCCCTGCCTTATTTTGCTCTCAGTAGGATTACCACGTAATGGGTAGGGAAGACACTCAAACAGTATATCTCTCTTTTGGAAGCAGTGGTAATTTGTCAAGCTTCATTTTTCTAGGCTACTTTCGAAGGGTTAGATTCACTTAACAGTTGTACATTATATTCTTAGTTTGGTAATTTACTCGACATGTATATATAAAAATGAATTTACACAGACATATTCCATGAGCAAAACAACTCTGGGCACTTAAAGAACACAATGTTTTGGGCTAGAAAAAAAATCTTGTGTATAGAAAGTCTGTCAAAATCTTTCATGCTTCCTTAGTAAGTTGTTAGGTACAGTGAGATTCTTAAGTGACAGTGTATTCTTAAAGAAGAGAAGTAAAAGCTTTATATGTTGTATGATAAAATCTCACTCTTCATGCAACTCTACCCTGCAAGACTCATGGACACCTCATTGCATGCTGTCCATTCTGATACTCATGGGCCTGGCATTAACCTACTGAGAAGGCTCTTAAGAAAAATAAACCTCTTTCTCGGCTTGTTTCTCTTTTGTGTAGAGGAAGGCTACTGATTTATTTGAGTTAATTCACCTTCATAATAGACCCAAATAATATAAAGTACCTCGGTATGACTTTAACCAAGCAAGTAAAAGATCTGTACAATAAGAACTTCAAGACTCTGAAGAAAGAATTTGAAGAAGACCTCAGAAGATGGAAAGATCTCCCATGTTCATGGATTGGCAGGATTAATATAGTAAAAATGGCCATTTTACCAAAAGCAATCTACAGATTCAATGCAATCCCCATCAAAATTACAATCCATTTCTTCAAAGAGTTAGACAGAACAATTTGCAAATTCATCTGGAATAACAAAAGAACCCAGGATAGCTAAAACTATCCTCAACAATAAAAGGACTTCAGGGGGAATCACTATCCCTGAACTTAAGCAGTATTACAGAGCAATAGTGATAAAAACTGCATGGTATTGGTACAGAGACAGACAGATAGACCAATGGAACAGAATTGAAGACCCAGAAATGAACCCACACACTTATGGGCACTTCATTTTTGACAAAGGAGCCAAAACCATCCAATGGAAAAAAAGGAGCATTTTGAGCAAATGGTGCTGGTTCAACTGGAGGTCAACATGTAGAAGAATGCAGATCGATCCATGCTTATCACCCTGTACAAAGATTAAGTCCAAGTGGATCAAGGACCTCCACATCAAACCAAATACACTCAAACTAATAGAAGAAAAACTAGGGCAGCACCTGGAACTCATGGGCACTGGAAAAAATTTCCTGAACAAAACACCAATGGCTTATGCTCTAAGATCAAGAATCGACAAATGGGATCTCATAAAACTGCAAAGCTTCTGTAAGGCAAAGGACACTGTGGTTAGGACAAAACGGCAACCAACAGATTGGGAAAAGATCTTTACCAATCCTACAACAGATAGAGGCCTTATATCCAAAATATACAAAGAACTCAAGAAGTTAGACCGCAGGGAGACAAATAACCCTATTAAAAATGGGGTTCAGAGCTAAACAAAGAATTCACAGCTGAGGAATGCCGAATGGCTGAGAAACACCTAAAGAAATGTTCAATATCTTTAGTCATAAGGGAAATGCAAATCAAAACAACCCTGAGATTTCACCTCACACCAGTGATAATGGCTAAGATCAAAAACTCAGGTGACAGATGATGCTGGCAAGGATGTGGAGAAAGAGGAACACTCCTCCATTGTTGGTGGGGTTGCAGACTGGTACAACCATTCTGGAAATCAGTCTGGAGGTTCCTCAGAAAATTGGACATTGAACTGCCTGAGGTTCCAGCTATACCTCTCTTGGGCATATACCCAAAAGATGGCCCAACATATAAAAAAGACACGTGCTCCACTATGTTCATAGCAGCCTTATTTATAATAGCCAGAAGCTGGAAAGAACCCAGATGCCCTTCAACAGAGGAATGGATACAGAAAGTGTGGTACATCTACACAATGGAATATTACTCAGCTATCAAAAACAGTGACTTTATGAAATTCATAGGGAAATGGTTGGAACTGGAAAATATCATCCTGAGTGAGGTAACCCAATCACAGAAAAACACACATGGTATGCACTCATTGATAAGTGGCTATTAGCCCAAATGCTTGAATTACCCTAGATGCCTAGAACAAATGAAACTCAAGACGGATGATCAAAATGTGAACGCTTCACTCCTTCTTTAAAAGGGCAACAAGAATACCCTTGGGAGGGAATAGAGAGGCAAAGATTAAAACAGAGACAGAAGGAACACCCATTCAGAGCCTGCCCCACATGTGGCCCATACATATACAGCCACCCAATTAGACAAGATGGATGAAGCAAAGAAGGTCAGGCTGACAGGAACCGGATGTAGATCGCTCCTGAGAGACACAGCCAGAATACAGCAAATACAGAGGCAAATGCCAGCAGCAAACCACTGAACTGAGAATAGGACCCCCGTTGAAGGAATCAGAGAAAGAACTGGAAGAGCTTGAAGGGGCTTGAGACCCCATATGAACAACAATGCCAAGCAACCAGAGCTTCCAGGGACTAAGCCACTACCTAAAGACTATACATGGACTGACCCTGGACTCTGACCTCATAGGTAGCAATGAATATCCTAGTAAGAGCACCAGTGGAAGGGGAAGCCCTGGGTCCTGCTAAGACTGAACCCCCAGTGAACTAGATTGTTGGGGGGAGGGCGGCAATGGGGGGGGAGGATGGGGAGGGGAACACCCATAAAGAAGGGGAGGGGGAGGGATTAGGGTGATGTTTGCCCGGAAACCGGGGAAACCGGGAAAGGGAATAATACTCGAAATATAAATAAGAAATACTCAAGTTAGTTAAAAAAAAAAAAAGAAAGAAAGAAAGAAAAATAAACCTCATGAATGTTTTTCCTGAGAATTCTTTTTCTTTAGCAAGTTTCCATCTTTGTCTGGAGTTCATGAACAGGAATTTTCCAAAGAGATCCAAATTTATAAAACTAGAAATGAATCAAGGTGTAACTAGTACAGAGAAAATTTAAACATGTCCTCAGTTTCTGTCATCTCCTCTTTCAGTATTTCAGTATGTATAATTCTTGTTCTGGATCCATCTCAGGATGTGTGGTACAAAAGTTCTTTACTACTGAGGGTTGTCCTCAAAACAAGCATGTACTTATTTTTGGTGATTGGATTTGTAAAGCATAGTTAAATTAATCTTATCCTAAATTCCAAATCTAAATTAGAGTAATATGTTTGTGTGGTAGAGGTAGACACTACAGTTTGTTTGTTTGTTTGTCTTCTTTCTTTCTTTTTTTTCTTTCTTTCTTTCTTTCTTTCTTTCTTTCTTACTTTCTTTCTTTCTTTCTCTCTTTCTTTCTTTCTTTTTTCTATTCATTTATTTTTATGTTCTAGTTCTTAAGTTCCCATTTCCTTCAAAATATTTTATATTTATATATTTCAGTTAGAGGGCTGGAGCCCAGGGCCTCACACATACTAGGGAAGAACTTTATTGATATTCTACACTGTCAAACCTTTGTTTGCTTTATTTTCTTAGTCACTATCTCACCAGATTTCCCTGGATGGCTTGAAATTGTTCTTAAGCTGAGGCAGGATTTGAATTTGGAGTTCTCTATTTTACACTCCAGCATAGCTAGTTTTACAGCACTGTGCCACAATATCTTTAGATTTCTATAGTTTTCAATATACACTGTAATTCTGCCATCAAGGGTCATATAAAGAATTGACCCTAACATTGAGAATATCTACCTACCAAATCAGTAATAATCACTAATGCATAGTGGCTAAACTATTATGGGATAACTAGCAGCTTTCTGGTTATTTTTGAGGCTTGCTTTCCAAGAGGAAATACCATTACTGACACTGGTTAAAAATTGTGGTCAGAAGACAAGATTTTTAGTTTATAGATCTTTGGGTTAAGTGCTGCTATTTTTTATTTCACTAAACTGTCACATTACTAGATTGTTTTCTAAATGTTTATGTGTAGATATTGATCTGTGATATACTTTTTTATTGGATATTTTCTCTATTTACACTTCAAATGTTATCCCCTTTCCTGGTTTCCCTTCCAGCAATACTTTGTCCCATGTCCCTACCCATGCTCCCCCATCCATCCACCCAACCCTTCCCTCCTTCCTGACTTGCATTCCCCTACATAGGAAGATATATGTGAAGATTATACAAGTCTTCACAGAATCAAGGGCCTGTCTCCCCACTGATGCTCAACAAGGCCATCCTCTGCTACATATGTGGTTGGAGCCAGTGGTAGCTCCATGTCTTTTGTTAGTGTATTAGTGGGAGCTACAGAGTGTCTAGTTAGTTGATATTGTTGTTCTTCCTATGGGTTTGCAAAGCCCTTCAGCTCCTTCAGTTGATTCTTTAACTCCTCCATTGGGAACCCTGTTCTCAGTACAATGGTTATCTGCGAGCATTCATCTCTGTATGTTTCAGATTCTGGAAGAGCCTCTTATGAGACATCCATATCAGGCTCCTGTCAGCAAGCACGTCTTGGCCTGAGCGATAGGGACTGGGTTTGGTCGCAGCATATAGCATGGATCATAGGTGGGTCAAATTCTGGATGACCTTTCCTTCAGTCTCTGTTCTACTCATTGTCTTTGTATTTTCTCCCAGGAGTATTTTGTTCCCCATTCTAGGAAGAACTGAAGCATTCATAGTTTGGTCTTTCTTCTTCTTGAAATTGATATGGTCTGTGAATTGTGTCTTGAGTATCCTGAGCTTTTGGGCTAATATTCACTTATCAGTGAGTGTGTATGATGTGTGATATTTGTGACTGGGTTACCTCACTCAGGGAGATATTTCCTAGTTGAATCCATTTACCTACGGATTTTATGAAGTCACTGCCTCTAACAGTAGAGTAGTACTTCCTGTATAAATGTACCACATTTTCTATATTCATACCTCTGTTGATGGCCATCTGCGTTCTTCCCTTCTTCTGGCTACTATAAATAAGGCATCTATGAACAGAGTGGAGCATGTGTCCTTGTTATATGTTGTGACATCTTTTGGATATATGCCCATGGGTGGTATAACTGTGTCATCAGGTAGTACTATATCTAATTTTCTGAAGAACCTACAGACTGATTTCCAGAGTGGATGTACCAGCTTGCACTCACAGCAACAACAGAGGAGTGTTCCTCTTTCTCTACATGCTCACCAGCATCTGCTGTCAACTAAGTTTTTGATCTTAGGCATTCTGACTGATGTGAGGTGGAATCTCAATGGTATTTTGATTTGCATTTCCCTGATAACTAAGGATATTGAACATTTTTTAGGTGCTTCAAAGAACAAATTGGGTAGTCTTCATCCTGTTTCTATTTTGTGGAATAGTGTGAGGAATAGTATTAGGTCTTTGAATATCTGATAGAATTCTGCACTAAACACATCTGGTCCTAGGCTTTTTTTTTTTTTTTTTGCGTGGGAGACTTTTAATGACTTCTTCTGTTTCTTTAGAATTTATGGGACAATTAGATGGATTATCTCATCCTGATTTAACTTTTTTACCTGGTATCTGTCTAGAAAACGTCCATTTTCTCCAGATTTTCCAGTTTTGTTGTATATAGGCTTTTGTAGTACAACCTGAACATTTTTTAATTTTCTTCGGTTTCTGTTGTTATGTCTCACGTTTCATTTCTGATTATGTTAATTTTGATGCTGTCTCTGTTCTCTCTGGTTAGTCTGGCTAAGGGTTTATCTATCTTTTTGGTTTTCTCAACGAACCAGCTCTGAGTTTCATTAATTCTTTGTATAGTTCTTTTTGTTTCTACTTTGTTGTCAGCCCTAAGTTACTTCCTATATCCTGCTGTCTAATCCTCTTGCATGTATTTACTTCTTTTTGTCCTAGAACTTTCAGGTGTGCTATCAAGCTGCTAGTGTATGCTCTCTCCTGCTTCTTTTTGGAGGCATTCAGAGCTATGAGTTTTCCTCTTAGAACTGCTTTTATTGTGTCCCATAAATTTTTACGTGTTATGCCTTCATTTTCATTAAATTCTAGAAAGTCTTTAATTTCTTTAACCCTTGCTTGACCAAGTTATCACTGAATAGAACACTGTTAAACTTCCGTGTGCACGTGGACTTTCTGTTTTTGTTGCTATTGAAGACTAGCCTCAGTCTGTGGTGATCTGATAGGATGCATGGGATTATTTCAATCTTTTTGTGTCTTTTAAGGCCTGTTTTGTGACCAACTATATGGTCAGTTTTGGAGAAGTTACCATGACATGCTGAGAAGAAGATGCTGCAGTAATTATTATAAAATAATCTTCCATTCATCTCCAGTGCTAGAACCCTTGGGTCACATGGCATCTGCTGGGTATTTTCATTTCAGTCAGCAAAGTGTCTCCCTTGCTAAGCTCCATCCCATCTCATGCTGCCAGTGGCTACTTTCTGAGTCTGGCAGCAATCTCTCTAGGAGCTTTTAGCGTTTTGCCTTTTCTTTTACTGCTGTATCAGTGTTTTCTATTGTATCTTCTGCAATTGAGATTCTCTCTTCTATCTCTTGTCTTCTGTTGGTGATGCTTGCATCTATGACTCCTGATCTCTTTCCTAGGATTTTTATCTCCAGGGTTGTCGCCCTTTGTGATTTTTTTTATTGTTTCTATTTCCATTTTTGTTCCTGGATGGTTTTGTTCAGTTCCTTCACCTGTTTCTTCGTGTTTTTCTGTAATTCTTTAAGGGATTTTTGTGTTTCCTCTTTAAGGGCTTCTACCTGTTTACCTGTGTTCTCCTGTATTTCTTTAAGGGGGTTATTTATATACCTCTTAAAGTCCTCTATCATCACCATGTGATGTAATTTCAAATCCAAATCTTGCTTTTCTGGTGTGTTGGGGTATCCAGAACTTGTTGTGGTGGGATAGGTGGGTTTGGTGATGCCAAGTAGTCTTGGTTTCTGTTGTTTAGATTCTTGTGCTTGCCTCTAGCCATCTGGTTATGTCTAGTGCTACCTGCCCTTGCTGTCTCTGGCTGGAACCTGTCCCTTCTGCGATCCTGGTTTTGTCAGAACTTCTCAGAGCCTAGCTGTCTCTGTGATCCTATGCATCTCAGACCCTGTGATCCTGTGATCCTGAGATTCGTGGTTGTCAGAGCTCCTCGGAGTCAAGATTTCTCAGAGTGTTGTAGTAGTTCAGGGGAGCCTGAGCCCTGGATTTGCTGGTACAAGCTGGAAGCCTTTGCCTCTGGCTCTGCACGGGCTAAGGGTGGGGTGTTTGCGGTACCCTAGTTCCTGTGGTGGTTCCAGTTACACTAGGTTTTGGGAAAGATATTGTGGCTTCAACTCTGATCTTGAGTGTGTCATAGCTCCAGTGTTCCGATGTCTGATCTCCTGGGAGTCAATCTTCCTTTGCGATCCTGTGATTCTATGATCCTGGGCATTTCAGAGCACCTTGGAGTCGGGCTCCCTCTGGGTGTTGTAAGAGTGGATACAGAGCCAGCACTCCAGGTCTGCTCAGATTCAGACTGGAAGAAACTCATGCCACCGGCTGGGTGGGGGTTCCTGTGTCCCTGGATCCTAGGGGACCCAGTTACTCTGTATATTGGGGCAATTGTTGTGACCTTCTCTGTGATCCTGGATGTGTTAGAGCACTTGGGAGTTAAGCTTCCTCTGGGTGTTGTGGGAATGTGTACAAAGCCAGCTCCCAAGGTCTGCTGAGGGCACTGGTTCAGCCCGGAAGGGGATCTGATCTATTCTTAAACTGTAACAGAGAAGACATCTTAAAAAAAAAAAAACCTTGGATATCAACCAATATCAACAGATATGCATAAATGGTCAAGCATTGGATATAGGGGACTGAGTATCAGCCTTAAATGAGACATCTTGATCACTCCATTCCTACTGTGCTTCAAGATGCAGAAACCATTACTAGAAAGGGCCCAGAAAGGATACAGAATCCTGAAGATATGGAGAAGTGACAGGAAATGTCATCTTCTGAAAATTATAAAGCTACTGCACGGGGTTGGGGATTTAGCTCAGTGGTAGAGCGCTTGCCTAGCATGCGCAAGGTCCTGGGTTCGGTCCCCAGCTCCAATAAATAAATAAATAAATAAATAAATAAATAAATAAATAAATAAATAAATAAATAAATAAATAAATAAAGCTACTACACTCATGTATTTACCATAATTATGGCTAATGAAAAAAGATGTAGAGAAGACGAAGTCACTAAAAATTGAGTATGCGACACAATCTATTTGACCCACCTTTATCTGAGGAGGTGTGGCCCTCTGAAATCTAGGATAGGAGAGAAATTCAAACGTTTGTGATAGTTCATCCATATGTAGGTTTTATAAATTCCAATAGAGGACACACAACAAACCACTCACAAATGAGTACAGTTATTGGACTTAATGAATTCTAGAAAAATAAACAAAAGAAATAAAAATTAGGATGGGATAGAAATCTGATGGGGAGGGTGGTGGGGATGGTTGTGGGAGGAAATAGGGAGTAAATATAATCATATTTTCTCAAAATTCTGAAGAATAAAGAAAAACGTAATACAAGTACATCATGGATTGGGAAAGTCAGTGATACACTGCTCTTACAGACTGTGATGATTTCTATATGCTGGGCCCAAGGAGTAGCACTATTCAAAGGTGTAGCCTTGTTGGAGTAGGTGTGTCATTGTGGGTGTGGGGTATGAGACTTCATCCTAGCGGCCTGGAATTGAGTCTTCCACTAGCAGCCTTCAGATAAAGATGTAGCATGCTCAGCTGTGCCTGATTAGTCCTACTTTGATGATAATGGACTGAACTTCTGAACCTATAAGCTGTTCCCAAATATATGCTGTCTTTTATAAGATTTGCCTTGGCCATGGTGTCTGTTCATAGCAATGAAATACTAAGACACAGATAATGATTGGTGGTTGATGTTTGTCACAGTAATGGAGTCATTGTCTCAAATGGTATACCATGCTTCAATACATAGCTCTACATATATGCTCATGTGTGGCTCTCCTTGTGGTTAATAAGTCACAAAATAAACAAAGCCCAAACAAAAAGTGGTGGCCATGTGGGATTTAGTTGGGATAATGGAGCGAGGAGGACTAATGTGAGCAGATTGTATTATATACATATGTGTACATTTCAAAGAGCAATAAAATATTTGGGAAATGATCAAGCTAAGTGTTCAAATTACTCCAAATATGAAAAATTAATTATGAAAGTCATACCAAAATTCAAAGTACAGAATCAAGCCAATAGCTCATTGCTGAGTTATTTGCTCCAGTTACCAGTGCCATTCATCCAGCATTATGATATCTCTTACCAGGACTATAGAGTTAACTGTTACTTTCTTCCTGCTTCCTTTTGTTATTAGCACTAGATTAAGCAAATTAGCTGATTGCCTGTTGTTATAGTTTCCTTTTCCATTGTTACGATAGACACCATGAATAAGCAAAAGGAAGAAAGGGTTCATTTCAGCTAATTGCTGTAGCCCATTATGAAGGCAAGGCAAGGCAGAGCAGGAATCTAGAAGCAGACACTGATGCAGAGGCCATGAATGGATATTGCTTATTGGATTGTTAATCATGGTTTTTTTCAGCCTGTCCTCTTATAGTACCAACAGCCGAATTATTGCATGATCTACAATGTGCTGGACCACCCAATGCCAAACATAAAGAAAAAAATGCATTATCATTCTCATCATAGATTATACTGGTGGTGGTATTTATTCTTCCAAATTGACTATCTGTGTCAAGTTTACCTAAAACTCACTAGAACAGTTCTGAATCTTGAAACTGGAGCCCTCCTCCCACACCTCTTCCAAAGTCATAGATTAGCCTTAAAAATTATCAGCTTTGGGAACCTGTGATATATGGCATCACTAGCTCTGATTCTATTACAAGGCATGATTTTTCCTTCTGTTGAATGACCTTAATGCAATTAGCTTAGTTACTAGCACAGGAATAGAATTATAGCACCCTTAGGGATACCTTGCATTGTGATTAAAAGTCATAACAGCTGGGTAGGACCACTAAATGCCTACTCATCTTCCTTTCAGCTTCATGGTACCTTCTGGTACTCTCAAAGCTAATCTATAGGAAGAAATCCTTTACGCTAGATTCAATTCAAATATGAGTCTTATGTCCCGAGTGACTGATAGAAAGTGAGGGTGGGTAATGGTAGGGGATTGAGGAATCAAATGTTGAAAATCTTGGATGGAGGTAAAAGGGGAAGTAATGTAATTACATTTCTGCAGGTTGATGTCATTAGGCAGCTGAAGGCAGGTACAGGATAGAACAAGGGCTGTCATTGGATGAGAAGGAAGGATGGGTGGGAGAAAAGTTTTAGAAAGGAGAGGAGACTGGAGCAAGAAGAGAGCAGTGGGAGAAGCAATGCGGAAGCAGATGTAAACAATCCTCACTGTGCATCCTTATATAGATTCAGGTTGTTATGAATATTCTTTTTTATTTACAATCTCTCCCTTTATTACCATAATTAACATGTACTTGGAAAGCCAGCAGTAAAAGCTGTTCAAACAGCACCATTACATTACTGTTTTTGGGCAAACAAGCATGGAGGACTTCTATATTTCCAGGTTAAAATGAGCTTGAAAGAGATAGACTCCAGTTCAGAAAGGCTGCCCCATGACAGCCATCATTAAAACAAGAATTAATGCACCATTATTAAGACAATTATAGGGTGGTTTCATTCTGCTTCCTAAAGAGTGAAATGACAGCAATGATGGTCAACATTATATGGGGAACACCAAGTCCACACTTTGCCCAGAGTCAACTGCAACCTCATGAGTCTTCTTGATTAAGGCACGTGAGCCCACAGTGACAGAATAGGTCCCTGGATATATGTCTATGTAGAAGTCCTTAGAGATGTTCTCAACAGACCAAAATGACTCTTGAGAATGCTCTGATGTTTGATAGATGCTTCCTGGACCAACAGATGTCTCTCCTCTGCAGTTTCTTTGCTCTTCACTATGCCCTGTGTCTGAGTACACGTGCACTTCTGGAGGCTTCCTTCTGTGATAAAGGTAGACATGGGTTGCCCCCCGCCCCTCCCTCTGGTATAGACGAGTAGTATTTCCCACACTGACTTGAAGTATAGTCCATGAATTCAGCCATTGTTCTGAAGGAAGCACTAAGGGTTGGGTGCCTGTCTTCTTTCTCTCCTAGGGGACACTGGGGACCTGGGACTGACCATCATTCCTGGTAGGGGCCCTGGCAGTAAAGGACCCCCACACTGCCTCTGGATCACTCTGGAGAGTGCCAGTCCACTACCCTCTTCTTTGTGTGATCTAGTACTTCCCTCCCTACACTAGTAGGCCACTGTAGCAACCACCGGTCCACCTCTTCCACGCTGCGGCCACTAGACAGTATTCCATGTCTCCACTTTTGCTTCTCAGGCCATTATGAATATTCTTAAGGAATGGATGTGTACAGGATTTCGTGTGTCTAGATGAGCAAACTATATCTTAACCAGGTGGGCAGTTTATATCCTTATCAATTGGTTGTAAGTTAATTGTGGGGATGTATTGTCCATTGAGCATTTAACACATAAATCTGGTTGCTGGGATGCAGTCTGTTGAGTTATGTCTTCACTAGATTGTTGGGAGTGTGAACAGAGTCCCTGACAGGAAGCTTTACTAGGCTGGCATGGTGCGGGGACATGCTAGCATTGCCTGCAGAACGCAATGTGAGTCTCAGGTGTGGTAACAACCACCAAGGGGACAGTGTGTGGAAGCAGTAACAGAGAAACTGCTCGAACATGTGGATCTCACACAGAGTGAGAACCTGCAGGAACCAGGTCGAGTACTTTTTTAATTATACTGCAACATATTTCAATTAAAATATTTTGAAAAATCTACAATAATGAAAAAAAACTAGTTGACTTTGTTTCCTGCTTATTGCTTCAAAATAGAAATATATCTTTTCTAAGAAGTTTTATTTGGTAAATAATTGAAAAATTAGCAAAATTCACACTCCCAAAATTGCCTAGTCTTGTCATAGAAAAACTGTTTCAAAGCACAGTTCATTCTATAAGAACTCTGTTAAACTATGGAAACGAATTTCTATGATCACAGGACTTAGAGCAGTTCTCAATATTCTATGAATGCATCCAATTCTAAAATTTTTGTTGTTGTTGATGATGATGAAGAAATTTAGATTTTCTGAAACTGGTCTTTATACTTTTGCTTTGATCTCTAGGGTAGATACTCAAGATCTTTCTTGTTCAACTTATTTTTCTGTTGTTATAAATTCTTGTTGACAATAATCATATACGTGGAATATCAAAACACTCTGCTTATGCTCATGAAATCTGGAATCAGAAAGGACTTTGGCTTCCAGTACTCATTTGTTCACTGATGCTAATTAGATGACTTTCTTAATATTGCAATATGTTAGCATGAAAATTCAGATATCTATTGTGTGTTCACTGCAAAATTATTATAAGAATGCATTACTCCTCCACACATTTACTAAACTTGAACTAAGATGTTATTTGGTAAATTTATTGTCCTGGAGTTATCAGCAACATGTGAATCAAAAATTGATATTATTCTCTAAAAATTTGAAGATAGGAACTCTTCTTTAATGATTAGCACCTATCCACATCTGATTATCTGGCAGTTAATTTGATTACTATTAAATATAATTCAGTCTCTTTTGCCTAACAAGATCCATTTGCTAGATTGCTTTCCTCATAGCAAAGAAACACAAACACTTTAACTTATTCACGTAAAACTACTCACATGGCAGGCAGAAGTAAGAATTCTGAAATAACAAGAATAATGAAAAATGAAGTGTACATTCTGGATGCAGCCTCTGTGTGATATAGTGTCCCTGAAATGACAGATGTCCACAAGGTGTTGCAGAGTGCAGAAGATCATTTAAATCACCAAGATATTCTTCAAGAATACCAAGAACAGTCATGAGCTAAGACTTGAAGAAAGAACTATAAAGGTTAAAGAAAAATGTGAAGCTGGCACTTTTGTCAAAGGAAACTTTATGAATAAAAGAATAGAACTGTGAAATAATATATTGTATGAGGCACTTTGTAAGAAATGTGTCCTGTAAAAGAGCAAGAAATGAATCTGTATCTATAAAAGAGGCTCAATTCATTGGAAGTGCTGATGAATCATGCTTATGAATTTAGACTTAATCATTCAGGTAATAGGAAGCAATTGAAGAATTGAAGGAGTAGAATAACGGACCAGGACAAATTGTGACTTAAAAGTAATTTTTCATAGCAAATAGCCTTGCTTTGTGGGCTTCGGAGTTATTAGCTTAAAAATATCAAGAAGCTTGCTAGCCACCAATGTTAGCTTTCTCTTTTTTTTTTTGACATAAAAATTGAGTATATCAATTTTACTTTCCTAGATAAGACATAATTTATTCATCACTTTTAAGAGCAGTACAGTTTTAGACTTCTATTCTGATAAAACATCTTGGTCAAAAGAACATGGAATCAATAGGGTACATAACACGATAAGAGAGGCAGAATGCAAACAAGTGAAAATGGCGAGTTCAAAATTATCAAATATGAGGATGTGCTGTTGACCTATCAGAACACCATGGTGGTTTTCTTATATTTAGATTTAAATTTAATTAGAGAGCCACACTGTAGGTAGACTGAAGAAGAATTCTTTTGAGCAGTACTGAACAAGTGGGCCAAGTCCATCATGCTTAAAGAAAAAAAAATGATAAAATGAATTTACTGTTACAAAGAATGATACAAAGAGATTCCAAAAGTCTCATAAGCAAATATTGTACTCTGTTTTACTTCTATGTGTATTGGTGCTTTGTTTCAATGTGTGAATGTAAACCACATGTAGTTTGGTGCCCATGGACGTCAGAAGTGTGTATCAGATCATCTAGAACTGGAGATTAGGATGCTTGGGAACCACCATGTTGACTCTGAGAACAAAGGCGAGGTCTCCTGTAAGAACAGTGAGTACTTTTAAGTTATGAGCCATATCTCCATTATCTTATCAAACAAAAATGTAAACATTCACTACTGGAGTGGGATAAATGAGAAAGAGGTAAAAGGACATAGGCAATTAGAGACAACAGCATCTGGCCTCCTAATAGGGTCAAGATTTCCTGGAAAATAGTGAAAATGTAAAGGTTGTTCAGGGGTAAACACGTTGGCAATTTTTTTTAATTAGTTAAGTGAATAAATACACACCTAAATAAATGAGAACTATGGGGGTTTTTATAAAAATCCATCCAAATCCTTACCACCAAATCCAGATGCCCTTTCTAGGAAAAGAAAGCAGTCAGCATCTTCAAATATTTTTGCCTTTTATCTTGCTCAGCATTTCCTATCTTTTGTGTTTATTAAATCATGCACCCCCCCAAAGGAGCCAACTCGGTAATCAACTGCATCCCACTATTTGAGGATTCTAGGATATTGATCATTAGCTCTGATAAGAAAACTGGTCCTAAAACTGTTGAAGCATCCACACTTGTGCCTTCATTCTTGCTAAGTTTTCTATGCCCTATGAGTTGAATCATGGGTATTTTGAACATTTGGGCTAATATCCAGTTATCATTGAATACATAACATTCCCACTTAGAAGAGGAATGAAATAATCATGGGAAGCAGAGGAAAGGAGGGGCCTGGATAGGAGAGGGGAAGCAGAAGGAAAAAAGGGGGTAGGATCAGGTATGGGAGAGATAGGAGAATGAATATAAATATGCAGCAGTGTGAGTTGGGGGACAGGGGCAACCTTTAGAAAGTCACAGACACCAGGGATGTGAAAGGCTCTTGGGACCCAATGAAGATGACATTAGCTGAAATGCCCAACAGTGCAGAGATGGAATCTAAAGAAACCTCCTCTAGTAGACAGACACGCCCCCAGTTGAGACTTAGGACCACCCACCCATCTCAAAAATGTTGACCCAGAATTGTTCCCATCCTGGAAATGTAGAGACAAAAATGGAACAGAGACTGAGGGAAAGGCCATATAGAGACCACCCCATCTTGGGATCCATCCTATACACAGACACCAAATCCAGTCACTATTGCTGATGCCAAGTTATGTTTGCGGACAGTAACCTGGTGTGACTGTCCTCTGAGAGGCTTTACCAGCAGCTGACTTAGACAGATGCAGATATTTACACCCAACCATTGAGCCCTGGGACCACTGTGGAAGAGTTAGGGGAAGAACTGAAGAAGTTGAAAGGGATTGCAACACTATAGGATAATTAACAGGATCTCTCAGAGCTCCCAGGGACTAAGCCACCAACCAAAGAGCAAACATGGGTTGCTCTGTGGCCCTGGCTATATAAGTGATAGATGACTGCCTTCTCAGTGAGAGGGAATGCACTTGATTCTGTGAAGGCCTGATGCCCCAGAGAAGGGGGATGCTAGAGGGGAGATGTGAGTGTGGGTGTGTTGCCACTCTTTGTGGCAAAATTGATTGGGGCCTCAGGGGTGGAGAACTGGGAAGGGAGACAAAATTTGAAATGTAAATAAAATAATTTAAAAAGGAGAAGAAGAGGGAAAATGAGGAAAAGGAGGAGAATTAGGACAAGGACGAGGATGAGGATGAAGAGAATGAGGAGGACGATAACTAGGAGGATTGGGAGAACGAGGAGGATAAGAACAAGGATGAGGATGAGGAGGATGAAGAGGAGGAGGAAGAGGAGGAGAAGGAGAACAGCAGGGGGGAGGAGGAGGAAGAAGAGGAAGAGGAGAAGAGGAAGTAATGAAATGATGAAGCTGGGACAATAGACTCCTGTAGAATTTTCTCTGCCTTGAAACATTAGTGAGACTGAGGAATGGGCCATGAGACTAAGGAGATAAATAAATTCGCATGTCTGAGAAAACCAAACCTTGGAAGACTCTGGAAAGTTCCTCCCAAGATTTATATGATTGAACCAAGGCTAAAAGAAGAGGCTGAGTGAGCCACACTGTCTTGTATAGATTTTTCAGAACTATCAGCTGTCTTTGAGCTCATCGGACAGCTACAGGATTTCCACTGACCTGAGTATTCACAGATGGCAGGGTAGGATTGAGGATATGCAGCTGGTTTTGTCATTCATGGTCCTGTAACGAACACCCCCTTCATCCATACTACTCATAGTAACCCCAGTAAAAACACATTGCTTTATACAAAGTTGGACTTTTGGTCCCATCATTATATTGGCCTGTCAAGAGTTCCCATACTTGGGTGTGAATACATGTGTCATAACTCCTCCTGTAAAGCCAGTAACACAAAAGATAGAACAAAAAACTATTTCCTTACCTTCATCATCCCAAGTGCATTTATAGCATCCCATACTGGTTTCATTGCAGTAAACAAGGCACAAATCTGTTTTTTTTTTTTTTTTGGTCTAATGTACAATAATATATTGAAGGGAAATATTTAAGTGACCACTTAAGTGAGGAGGGCCATTATGTTTGGTGTTTTATTTCCTACCCAGGTCCCTTGTAATGCAAATTTAAGGACTATTAACAACAAGGATGACTGGACTTCATTTGCATAGACTGTTGTCTACTTATTTGAGTTGCTTTGCAAATTACTGAACACATAGTTCACCAAGAGAAGGTATTTTGTTTTCAATTTATGCTGACCCCAGTCTTTATTTTCATAGTCACTGAAGTCACATAAGTGGATATAAATTAATTTCCATGAGGGCAGATTGCAGTACCATTACTTAATATGAGTAGAATAACATTATTTGACGAAATCATCAAAGAAAACGACTATGGTACTTAAAGATAAAAAGAGTTACCAAAATTTCAACATCATACATGGTGCTATAAAATATCTCAGAAGAAATTTTGTTCATTATTGATCATTTGTTCTCGATTTACTCTTGTAGCCTAAGTGTTAAATGTATGTTTATTATAAACATGGTTAATTCTCTCTGAAATAAAAACATATGATGTGCTTTACACCCTGTAGATCACTGACCAGCTCTATATCAAACTCAGAAAACACACAATACTATTCATTTTTATTTTATTAAGTAAAATGGCCTTGAATGGTCTTGTAGAGGATAATTATGGTGGCTAATCTGATATAATGGCTTCTATCAATTGCTGCCAATCCCCACACCTCAGTTTAATGTCTGAGCCAATACAGTATAAGGAGAAAACCAGCTCTGCTGTGTTGTGATATACACCCATTCCATAAAATTAATTAATTAATTAATTAATTAAATATAGATGCTTTTTGTATGCATCTCTATGTCACACTAGTAAATAATAATGTAAACAAATGTAAGAAAATGGAATTAGGAGCCACTTTTAAAGCAATAAGCCAACTTTAAATGACACATAGAATACAGTTTGAAACAACACAGATGCTCCCTGACAAAGGATTGAATACCGAAAATGTGGTTCATTTACACAATGGGATACTGCTAAGCTATTAAAAACAAGGACATCCTGAGTTTTGCAGGCAAATGGATGGAACCAGAAAATATCCTGATGGAGGTAACTCAGACCCAGAAGTACATGCATCGTATGTACTCACTGATAAGTGGATATTAAGAAAAAAAGGTAGAGAATACCTAAGATACAATCCACAGATCTCAAAAAGGTTAAAGAGTGGGAAAACCCAATTGAAGTTGCCTCAATCCCACTTGGGAGGGAGAAGAAAGTAATCTCAGTAGTGAGGAGGAAGGGAGGGACCCGAGGGAGAAAGGGGACAGGGAGGGGAAGAGGGAACATGATCGTATATTGCATGGGGAAGGGGGAAGACTGAAGCTCTGAGGGCCAGCAGAAAGAATGGAAACAAGCAAACATGGGAGGTATGAGGTAGGGGGGCCCTCCAGAATGTACCAGAGACCGGGGAGGTGGGAGACTCTCAGGACTCAAAGGGAGAAACCTTAGATATCCTACAGTGGGGAGAGGGAATTCGTAGAGCTTGCCTCCAGCAGAAAGAAAGGGCACCAAGTGAAGGAAAGGTGTTGCCATCCCACAGTCAAAAATACTGACCCATAATTGTTCCTGTCTGAAAGAACTGCAGGGTCAAAAATGGAGAGAAACCTGAGGAAAAGGAGGTCCAGGGACAGGCCCAAAGTGGGATCCAGCTCAAGGGGAGGCACCAAAGCCTGACACTATTACTGAGGCTATGGAGTGCTCACAAAAATGGGCCTATCATGACTCCTCTCTGAAAGACTCAACAAGCAGCTGAAAGAGTCAGATGTAGATATTTACACCCAATCAATGAACAGAAGCTGACTCCTGTGGTTGAATTAGGGTAAAGTTGGAAGAAGCTGAGGGGAAGGGTGACCCTGTGGGAGGACCAGCAGTCTCAACTAACCTGAACTCTGAGATGTCACAAAAACTAGGCCACCAACCAGGCAGCATACACCAGTTGATATGAGGTCCTCAACACATATATAGCAGAGGACTTCAGGGTCTGGACTCAGTCAGAGAAGATGCACCTAACCCTCAAGAGATTGGAAGCCCCAGGGAATGGAGAAGTTTGATGGAGAGGAGAATGGGAGACTGGAGACATCCTCATGGACACTTGGAGAGGATGTCTGTTTGTGGAACACTTAGAAAGTGGCCTGGGAGAGAGATAAAATCTAGATTGTAAAAATAAAAAGACTAAATAAAAATTTTTGTAAAAAGAAATATGCTAAATATTTTTTCAGAAAATTGTAACATTTTTGAAGTTGACTTTTAGAATGTAGGTGTACTTTTATCAGGTTTCCTATGGAATACTGCCAAAATACCCCTGACTGTGTAAGGAGGGTACCAATCCTCCCTGCCAGCTCTAGAGGTTGTCACTGCACTGGTTCTCCATGTAAACTGTAGTTGACCCTAGCAGAGAGAGAATATCTCCATGTGGTTTGCAGAACTTGAAACATTGATTGCTTTTAATTAGCATAGCATAGTCTGAAAAAATTATAAGTATTGTAATTATTTTGGGGGGAAATAATATTTGGAAACATTAAGCACCCATGGTTACTTGTCTCATTACATGTCTTACAAAAATATCATTTGCTTTGCCCTGGTTATAGAATGAAACCCTGATAAGCGGGATAGATAGGTATATAGATAGATAGACAGATAATAGATAGATAGATAGATAGATAGATAGATAGATAGATAGATAGACAGACAGATCTATAGTGTTAAGCATGGTGTGTTTTTATATTTTGTGTTTCTATTTATTTATATGTATGCATTTATATATAAATATATGTGGCATGTAGACACACATATAATAAAGATCTTTTGGTTCTTTGTTCTCACCCCAAGATTCATGACTCTTGTCTCGAGCTTCTAACAGGAATCTCTTATTTAGTTTTACTGCAAATTGCTACTGAGAAGGGAATTTGAAAAGAAGCACAATTAGGGTACTGAATCACAATCTACTATTTGGTGTGTGTCCTCATTTGTGTATGGGGAGAGCAGGTGTGCAGGGTGTTATAACTGCTAAGGGAGAGCACACTAACGTTCCCTTAACTACAGATTCTGGTGAAGCAATTCCCGTAAAGGCTGATGCTGTGCTGAGTCCTGTTTTGTACTTCCATACTTGGAATGTGGAGAATCTGTTTCCTAGCAACAGTACTCAGTTATATGTCACTTGACTAGTCCACAATTTAATGACCTCCATGGAGGCGCCTGCTTTAGATAATTTGAGACAAGGGTCTGGACTGGGAAGGTACGGTTAATCTTCTCTTGTCATTCGTGGCTGCCCCTACACAATAAAAAGCACAATCTTCTGGGTATGCCTGGCTGTATACAGCAGATTCAGAGAAAAGGCCTAGGGGAATCTGGCTCCTTTCACATCCCACTCTTATTGCCGAATTTGTTTCCGACTTTCTCAGCTTTACTTCTCCTAACAAGCATTTTGTTAATAATTCAGCTCTGTCATTCATAACTTGTTGTTTCCTAGTTATTACCCCCTCAGCCATCCTTGAATCTTGGTCACAGACATCCATTTGACTTACTGCTATAAGAGTCTACTCTTCCGAACTTTAGCTCCGTTTTATTATATAGATGTCTCTATCAAACGTGCTAACAACCCACATCCTAACCCAGGCCTTTCCAGATCATGTTTTGGGACATACACCTCAGTTACTGCTGCAAATGATGCTGTAGAGACAACACTTGGCTTATTTTCTCGGATAACAAGAATGGCACTTTTTTCACTGTATTGTTTTTTGAATTCTTATTGCCTCTCAAATTGCTTCTCTCTATGATGTTTCACCTCTAGGACCTGCCTTTTGGTGATGGCACTTTTCAGCATCAAGTTGACTATGCAGTGATGTCAAATAATAATCCTGAGCTGGCAAAACAATATTTCTCATACTCAGTAGGTTTTATATTTCAACAACTACAAGAATATAAATCACAAATACATATTTCTTACTTTCTGGTGGCCTGGAACACAAAGAATGATGTGCCAGCATGTCCCATGCCCTGTGAGAACTAAGTTCTGGACAGTTAATCTTCGACTTCTCATTCTGCCTTCTCTGGGTCTCTTTACAACATCAGTAATCTCACTCACAAAATGTCTTATACCCTAATATTTAACAAAGTGTTTGCCAAAACAATACTATTTGGTGATTTTAGCTCATGGACTTTGAAGGGATATAAACATTAAGACCATATCATTCAACAGTCTCCATGATTTCTCAGATAATGTGTGTGTGTGTGTGTGTGTGTGTGTGTATGTGTGTGTGTGTGTGTGTATGGGTGTGTGTGTGTGTACACACAATTAACAACTTATTTAAGGATGCTCATTTTTTTTATTTTTTTCAGGTACAAGTCAATGAAACATAAGAAAGGAATGTCAGAGAATATATCCAATTGATGTCATTAAAAAACCATGTTAACACAATTCAAAATTTATGTAACTCAGACCCAAAAGGAGAAATATGACATCTATTTGCTTATTTGTGGATGTCATCTGTTAAGTCCTTGATAAGCATATTAGAGTCCAGGAAGCCACAGAGGTTAGGCATTGAGGTATGGAAAGGGACGAATAGAGGCATCTCCCTGGGAAGGGGTAATAGAATAGATAGTTAACGGATAGGCATGTTCGGGTACTGGAACAGAATGAACAAATTGTTAAAGAGAAAGAAATGGAAATGAAGCAAGGTATACCAAGGAGGACAGCTTAAACTAACTCAGGTTTGAAGGCGCATATGGAAACCTAATACAGTAAATCTTCCTAACATATTGAAAGACCCCAGCTTAGCAGCAGTAACACCATTTTGCAAGGCTGTACTTAAGATGACTGGTTCAGGGAAAGGTTAGAACACTGAGTACACAGCGGCTGCCAAGCAGGATGTGTACGGTTGAAGGCCTGGCAACAGGACTGCGGTTGAGCACCTGACAATGAGAAAAGCCCTGGGAGAGGTCCCACACCCTGGTGGGGGGCCGAGTCAGCCGTTATGTTCCAGGAAGGTAGCTAGGAAACTTGCCCCCGGGCTGAACCCTTGGGGGGCCGAGTCAGTCATTATGTTCCAGGAAGGTGGCTAGGAAACTTGCCCCCGGGCTGAACCCTTGCCACATTAGAATCCACCAATTATATCCCTGTAACCATGCATCTGCTTCTGTATGCTTGCTTCTGCTCCCCAGAATCCTATAAAAAGCCCATCCTTGGTTCCGTGGCGCGCACCAGTCCCCCGAGTGACTGAAACGCCCACAGGTGCCTGTGTATCCCAACAATAAACCAAATCCTCTTGCTGATTGCATCCGGTGGTCTCGGTCTGGTCATTGAGTTGGAGGGTCTCCATCCCGAGGGAAAGTTCTCCCTGAGAACTTTTCAATTTGGTGCATTGGCCGGGAAAGGAGATCCTCCACCCAGGGACCACCGACCACCCACTGGGAGGTAAGCCGGCCGGCGTCTGTCTGATTTTGTCTCGTTCTGCCCTATTCTGTCTGTTCTGTGAGCGCTCAGCCAGGTTGTTTGGAATTTGGGCGGGACGAAGAAGGAGCTGACGAGCTCGGACTTCTCGCCCCGCAGCCCTGGAAGACGTTCCAAGGGTGTTAGGGGCCCGACTTTTCGGGGCTCAATCTGGGACTCTGGTTAGAGGAGGAGGATCCGGACTTATGGCACCTCTGTCTGTATTTTTGGCTTTCAGAGGGCCCCGGACCTTTGCCACCTCCATCTGACTTTTTGCTTTCAGTTTGGTACCAAAGCCGTGCAGCACGCCTGTCTGTTGTTTGTTTGACTGTTGGTGTTGTTTGTTTTCTCTGTGTCCTAATCTTAAATCAGAGCCTTCTAAGAAACCTGTCCTCAGGGCAGACCCAAACTCCCCTCTCATAGATCTTCTCTCTGAAGATCCTCCTCCCCCATATTGTTTACCTACAGGCCCGGCTGAAACGGAGGAGGCAGAGCCGCCGGCCAGATCAGTTGCCGGGCCACAGTCTGATAAGGGTTTCTCCCCTGTCGAAGGGAGATTGCGCAATAAGCTCGAGGTGATGCCAGATTCAACCTCCCAGGCTTTCCCACTTAGACAGGGAACCGGTGGCCAGACCCAATACTGGCCGTTTTCAGCAGCTGACATTTACAATTGGAAACAACACAACCCTTCTTTCTCCAAAGATCCGGTGGCACTCACCGACCTAATAGAATCTGTTTTACTTACCCACCAGCCTACTTGGGATGACTGCCAACAGCTCTTACAGGCCCTCTTAACCTCAGAAGAAAAACAAAGAGTGTTCGTAGAGGCCAGAAAGCATGTTCTGGAAGATGATGGGCGTCCCACTCAGCTGCCTGAGGAAATTGATGCTGCATTCCCACTTAAGAGACCAAACTGGGATTTTAATACAGCTGAAGGTAAGGGACACCTACGCCTTTATCGCCAGTTGCTCCTAGCGGGTCTCCGAGGGGCTATACGACGCCCTACTAATTTGGCTCAGGTAAAACAGGTATTACAGGAAGCAGGGGAAACTCCCTCCGCCTTTCCAGAGAGACTTAAGGAGGCCTACCGTATGTACACTCCCTATGACACAGATGACCCAGGACAAATAACGAGTGTCTCTATGTCCTTCATCTGGCAGGCTGCTCCAGATATCAGGACTAAGCTACAGAGGTTAGAAAATTTGCAGGGCTATACATTACAGGATTTACTTAAAGAAGCTGAAAGGATTTTTAATAAGAGAGAGACACAAGAAGAAAAAGAAGATAGAGTTCGCAGAGAGAGGGAAGAGAGAGATAAAAAAAAGAAACAAAGAATTGAGTCGAATCTTGGCCGCCGTAGTTCAGGGCCAAGAAAGGAAGGGAGATAGGGGGGGAGCTCGAAAGGGGCTGAAGCTGGATAAAGATCAATGTGCCTATTGCAAAGAGAAAGGGCACTGGGCCAGAGAGTGCCCCAAGAAGCCAGGAGCCCCCCCCTGAGCCCAGGGTAACGCTTAAAGTTGGGGGGCAGCCGGTTACTTTCCTGGTAGACACAGGAGCCCAGCATTCAGTCCTCACCCAAGCTTCAGGACAACTCAGCGACCGGACGGCCTGGGTACAAGGAGCTACTGGTGAGAAACTATACCAATGGACTAAGGACTGCCGGGTTCAGCTGGCTACCGGTAAGGTGACCCATTCCTTCGTACATGTTCCGGACTGCCCGTACCCTCTGCTGGGCCGTGACCTGCTCACCAAACTAAAAGCACAAATTCATTTTGAGGAAGGAGGGGCCCGAATAACTGGCCCCCACGGAACTCCCCTTCAAGTTATGAATATAGACTATATGAACCGGGACAGGACAAGCCACAATCCCTAGAAATAGACACTTGTGTCACGAATTTTCCACTGGCTTGGGCAGAGACTGGTGGGATGGGGTTGGCGCTCCAACAGCCCCCCTTAATTATACAGTTAAAGGCCACTGCCACTCCAGTCTCCATAAAACAATACCCCCTGTCACGTGAAGCTTATCAAGGTATAAGGCCTCACATTACGAGGCTTCTGGATCAAGGCATCCTAGTCCCCTGCCGGTCACCTTGGAATACGCCTCTTCTGCCTGTTAAGAAACCCGGCACTGGAGATTATAGGCCAGTACAAGACTTGAGAGAGGTCAACAAGAGGGTAGAAGATATTCATCCGACTGTTCCAAACCCTTACAATTTGCTCAGTACACTGCCCCCTACACATACTTGGTATATGGTTTTGGACCTGAAAGATGCCTTCTTTTGCCTCCGGCTGGCCACCGTGCCTAAGGAAAGACCCTGAAATAGGGCTTTCAGGACAATTAACTTGGCTAAGAAATTGGACCCTGTGGCCTCCGGCTGGCCACCGTGCCTAAGGATGGTGGCTGCTATTGCTGTCCTGATCAAGGACGCTGGAAAATTGACTTTGGGACAGCCACTCACCATCCTAGCACCCCACGCAGTGGAGGCCTTGGTAAAGCAGCCCCCAGACCGCTGGCTCTCTAATTCCCGCATGACCCACTACCAAGCCTTGTTACTGGATGCAGAACGGGTTCAGTTTGGGCCCGTAGTCACCCTCAATCCTGCCACCTTGCTTCCTCTACCAGAGGAGGCAGAACAGCATGACTGCCTACAAATCCTCACAGAAGTACATGGAACCAGGCCGGACCTATCTGACCAGCCTCTTCAGAATGCTGACCACACATGGTACACGGATGGCAGCAGCTTCTTGGCAGAGGGAGAGCGAAAGGCTGGATCTGCGGTCACTACGGAGGACAAAGTGATTTGGGCGAAAGCCCTGCCTGCTGGTACCTCCGCACAACGGGCTGAACTCATCGCCTTGACTCAGGTGCTCAGGATGGCAAAAGGTAAGAGGCTAAATGTATATACAGACAGCCGTTATGCCTTTGCCACGGCACACATTCATGGGGAGATCTACCGGAGGCGGGGGCTGCTCACATCTGAGGGTAAAGATATTAAAAATAAGGCTGAAATTCTGGCCCTCTTAGAAGCCCTATTCTTGCCCAAAAGACTGAGTATTATGTATTGTCCAGGACACCAGAAAGGGCACAACCCAGAGGCACGAGGAAACCGGCTGGCCGATGCCACGGCGCGAGAAGCGGCCATGAGCAAACAAATCTTGCCCTTAAATAGCCCAGACCAACCCACGCCCCCACCAGTGGGACAAACCAGTTGGGTTTATGCCCATGAGGACATAGAGCTCCTAGAAAAAATGGGGGCCATCTACCACCCTCAACTAAAACAGTGGGTCTACAAAGGAAAGACAGTTATGCCAATAAAAATGACTTTTGAATTGATCTCCTTTCTACATAAATTAACCCATTTGGGGTTTAAGAAGATGAAAACCTTACTAGATCGGGAAGAGATAAATCTGTGTTTTTTGAATCCGGACAAAGCGATACAAAAGGTGACTGAGAGTTGCAAAGCGTGTGCTCAGGTTAACCCAGGAAGGACCATGATTGGACAAGGAGTTCGTCCTAGGGGACACCGTCCCGGCATCCATTGGGAAATTGATTTTACTGAAATTAAACCAGGTATGTATGGATACAACTATCTCCTAGTGTTTGTAGACACCTTCTCAGGATGGGTCGAAGCCTTCCCCACAAAGCACGAGACTGCAAAAATGGTCACCAAGAAGCTCCTCGAGGAAATCTTTCCCAGGTATGGCATCCCTCAAGCGTTGGGGTTGGACAACGGGCCCGCTTTCGTCTCCCAAGTAAGTCAGTTGGTGGCCAAATTGCTGGGGATTGATTGGAAATTACATTGTGCCTATAGACCCCAGAGTTCAGGTCAGGTAGAACGCATAAATAGAACAATTAAGGAGACTTTATCCAAACTTATGCTTGCAACTGGCTCAAAGGATTGGGTGGCCCTCCTTCCCCTAGTTCTATATCGGGCCCGGAATACCCCGGGCCCCCATGGTCTAACTCCTTTTGAAATAATGTATGGAGCACCACCCCCATTTGTCCATTTCTTTGATTCAAACATTGCTGATTTTGCTGACAGCCCTTCTCTGAGGGCCCATTTACAGGCCCTACAGATTGTGCAGAGAGACGTCTGGAGACCTTTGGCCGCTGCTTACCAGGACAAGCTTGAGCATCCCGTGGTGCCACACCCATTCCAGATTGGAGACACCGTGTGGGTGCGCAGACACCAGACCAAGAATCTCGAGCCACGGTGGAAAGGACCCTACACCGTCCTCCTGACTACCCCGACCGCCCTAAAGGTAGACGGAGTCACGGCTTGGATCCACGCATCATATGTCAAGGCAGTCCGGTCTGAGGAATTGACTAATCACAACACTACACCCCAGACATGGAGAGTTCAGCGCACTCCAAACCCCTTAAAGTTAAAACACCTACGTGGCTCCTCCTAGTCCTTTTGTGGCCTAGAGTCAGTGGGGGAATAAGCCCCCACCACATTTATAACATTACCTGGACAGTCACTAATCTCATGACAGGAAGGCTGGCTAATGCTACCTCCGTAAGAGGGACGCTGGCCGATGCCTTCCCTCCCTTATACTTTGACCTTTGTGATGTGATAGACTACAAGTGGGAGCCTGGCACTACCCATAATTGGCATCCCTCAACCACCTACTATGGTTGCAGTCCGGCTTCCCACAGCAAAGAGATCTACGTTTGCCCTGGACACAGAGTGAGCCGGCAGTGCGGAGGGCCGGGGAGTGGGTACTATGCCCAGTGGGGATGTGAGACTACTGGGGATGCATATTGGAAGCCATCCTCATCTTGGGACCTGATAACTCTGAAACGAGACAGTCGGCTTCCTTACACCTTGTGTAAACGGGGCGCGAAATGCAATCCCCTCGTCCTCCACTTCACCGACTCAGGTAGAAGAGCAACCTGGGACGGGCCCAAATCTTGGGGCCTGCGCTTATACGTCACAGGGACCGATCCGGTGGGTCTGTTCTCTCTAAATAGACAAGTCTCTCCCCTGGCCACTCGACCCATTGGACCCAACCTAGTTCTACCAGATCAGAAGCCTCCCTCGCTCCCGGCACAAGCCCAACCCCCGTCATTGCCTAAGGTCACCCAGGCCCCTGGTAGTACCCCTACAAGCCCCTTCTCCACAACGGGGGGCTCCACCATTTTGATCTCCCCATCGCCAGGCACCGGGGATCGATTATTCAATTTGGTGGCTGGTGCATATCTGGCTCTCAACTATTCAGACCCTTTTAGGACTCAGGAGTGCTGGTTGTGCCTCCTTTCCGGTTCGCCCTATTATGAAGGGGTGGCAGTCATTGGAAATTATACCAACCTGACTGCTGCCCCAGACAGTTGTGCCAATACCCCCAGCCACAAACTAACTCTGCCCGAGGTCTCGGGACGAGGGCTCTGCTTGGGGAATGTACCCCACACACACCAGACCCTCTGCAACACCACTCAGAAGATTCCCATCGGGAACTACTTCCTGGCAGCCCCAAAAGGCACATACTGGGCCTGCAATACCGGACTAACACCCTGCATCTCAGCCACAGTCCTTAACATCGTTGTCTGAAGTGGTCCTCCAAAATAGACGAGGGCTAGATATGTTGTTCCTCCGCGAGGGTGGATTATGTGCTGCTCTAAAAGAAGAGTGCTGTTTCTATGCAGACCATACTGGAATAGTAAGAGATAATATGGCTAAGCTTCGAGAACGCCTGGCCCAAAGACAAAAACTGTTTGATTCCCAACAGGGATGGTTCAAGGGGTGGTTTAACCGATCCCCTTGGTTTGCTACCCTCCTGTCTACCCTGATGGGACTCCTACTTATTCTTCTCCTAATTCTTCTTTTTGGACCCTGCATCCTTAATAGGCTGGTACAGTTCATGAGGGATAGACTTTCAGTCATTCAGACCCTCGTACTGACGCAGCAGTACCATAGGCTGAGACAACAAGAGACAGAAATTTCTTGACCAAGTCGAGTGAAAGATTTCACTCAAAGTTAGAAAAAAATGGGGGAATGAAAGACCCCAGCTTAGCAGCAGTAACACCATTTTGCAAGGCTGTACTTAAGATGACTGGTTCAGGGGAAGGTTAGAACACTGAGTACACAGCGGCTGCCAAGCAGGATGTGTATGGTTGAAGGCCTGGCAACAGGACGACTGCGGTTGAGCACCTGACAATGAGAAAAGCCCTGGGAGAGGTCCCACACCCTGGTGGGGGGCCGAGTCAGCCATTATGTTCCAGGAAGGTAGCTAGGAAACTTGCCCCTGGGCTGAACCCTTGCCACATTAGAATCCACCAATTATATCCCTGTAACTATGCATCTGCTTCTGTATGCTTGCTTCTGCTCCCCAGAATCCTATAAAAAGCCCATCCTTGGTTCCGTGGCGCGCGCCAGTCCCCCGAGTGACTGAAGCGCCCACAGGTGCCTGTGTATCCCGACAATAAACCAAATCCTCTTGCTGATTGCATCCGGTGGTCTCGGTCTGGTCATTGAGTTGGAGGTTCTCCATCCCGAGGGAAAGTTCTCCCTGAGAACTTTTCAATATAAACATATATGAAACAGATATAGATGGAGTGATAGAGCCTATATGTTGATAGAACCTTCAGTACTGGGAATGAGATATCTCTAATTGAGTTCATGGCCAGCTTTGCTAACTGAAAGCAAGGACCTATTGCTGAGGACAATACCTACATGAAACTCTGAACACAGAAACATATATGCTACTGGTACCTACTCAGAATCTTCATTGCTATGAACTAGCATTCATGTTACTGAAAGAATTCTTGGTCCTTTAAAAATAACTTAGGTAAACACCAACCCAGCTACATGCCCTCTGACCAACAATGGTTACCTGACTCTAAACCACTAGGGTAACAGTGGCACAAGTTCATTTTTGTTTGTTTGTGTTTGTTTGCTTTTTTGTTATTGGGTAACCAACCAGTATATAACTGACACTAAGACCTACTTTATGAATGGATCCCATCCCCAACATTGCTCAGGAGGCTAAGAACCTGAGACTAGATAGGAGAGAGACCTAGAGGAAAACCAAGTACCCTTCTGTTATAGAAACACAGCAAAAAATATGCAAAATGATATTCCACTATTTTCATAGATCATTGTCTTGCTTAACCATTATCAGACCACCTTCCTCTAGTAGGAGATGGGAATAAAGACAGAGACACACAGCTGGACACTGTGTAAAGAGTGGAAGACCTTTGAATGTCTAGTCCTAAATAGGATGTTTCCATAAAATCCCCCTCCTAAGGGCTCACAGAATTATGCACACGAGGAGGTAGAATGATTTTAAGAGCCATGGAGGAAGAAATACACTATAGAACTAAGAAATACACATTCATATGTATGTCCTGGAATACAGTAGGGCTGACATACATATGAAGTCAAAGGGATTGTGGCAGCATGTGCAGAGCCTGCATAAATGTGGGCTAGACAGGGTCCCAGCACCAAGAAGGAAAGTATATATGAGTATATATGAAGAGAAGTTTATCCGGAACTTTGAAGCTACCTCACCAATGAAACCACTCACAAAAGAAAAATTATTTTAATCCAACAGAATCCTACTTGCAATACAAACTACTCTTGGGTAGGACCCGTGCTCTGCAAGGTGCTTAGGTTTTTAGTATCAAAATCAATCCAGCATTCAATACAGTTTCAAAAGGAGTTATTTTCATTTCTATTGAAAATGTGATTTTCTTTTCTGAAACCTACCATTTTTCCATAAAATATTAGATGTAAGGAGAAGAAGTTGATAAAATGAAAGGGACAGGGAGAGGGCTGGGAAAAGAACTCTCAGGAGGAGGAGGAGAGGGCCAGCATAAAGAACCCTGAGAGAGCCAGCCAGCATCAGGAACTGGGTCCTGGACCAGCCTGATCTGAGGCAGAAGAGCCTTTATTTAAGAGATTTTGCCAAGGAGGTTGAGAAAAGATGTTAAGAAATAATTTGGGGGCTGGGAAGATGTCTCAGTTGTTGAAGTTACTTGGGAAAGCAAGCAAGAGACAGAGGCTGACCTTGAATTTGACTTTACCCTGCATTTTCTGTCCCAAGATAAACAAGAGAAATTAGGGAACTAAATGTGACATTCATCCCAGGGTAGGGTGCCAGTTCCAAGTATGAAAGCAAACATTTCAAATGCCAACTCCTTTTTGAATTCACTGATTACAGGCAAAAGGTTGAAACAACAATAATGTCACTCCATATCTGGCCCATACTGAGTTACTTTTATCTAGAAATTTTATATCCAAATACTGAAGGGACAGTAGTCTCAGCACTTTCTGGTTTCGATTCATCTGATGTGTTAAGAAACCTCATGGAAGCTTGCTATACCAAGTCTGAAGGGTGTGAATTACTGAGATATGTCAACACCTCCAACTTCCATAAACCAGAGATTGACTGTCAAAAAATATAAAGCCATATTAGCAAGAAAAATTGTTTTTAAAAAATGATTATTTTGAAGTTAAAGTGTATTAATTCCCATATTAGTAACACTAGATAATGTAAAATTACCTTTTGATTAATAAATTCTGAAATAACTCTTGAAAACCATCTCTCCAAATATTATAGCTGACACATACATTTACTTAATTAGCAATTTCAAATTACTCTGACAACCATTTTTCTTTAATTTTGTTTTTCTTACTTGAGCACAGTTTAATATTGTCATTATGACCATGTTCAGGATGATTGCATATTTATTGTGTACATTACTCTATCTATTTTAACATGCTTCTTAAGTCTAAAGCATCCTGACCCCTATGTATGTACTTATGTGTGTGTCTAGGCATGGGCACACCAACACTGCAGTGATTGACCATGTGTAAGAATTCTCAACTTCTACAGCTTCTTTTGGTTCCTAACTGTGTATGCCACACATTTTGGTTCACTGGATCTTTCAAGAATTTTCCAGTATCTGTCTACCATCTAGCACTAGAATTACAGTGAGTGCCACTGTGCTTCAAATTATAAGGGATGCGAATACATCCTCAAACATGTGCACTATCTATTCTACCGAAGAAGACATTGTCACAGCCTAAATGATAGGATATTTGAAGTTAGAGGTAGCATATTGCTTAAAATGTAAATAAATATTTTGCAATAGATACTTTAATTAAGAAATAGGTTACCTCCAACTTCAAATATTAATAACATACTAAATCTAAATTAAGGAAATTAGTCTGGTGGTTCCTCAGAAAATTGAAAATAGTACTACTTGAGGACACAGCTATACCACTCCTGGGCATATACCCAAAAGGTGCTCCATTATGTACATAGCAGCCTTATTTATAATAGCTAAAACCTCGAAATAATCCAGATGTCCTTCAACAGAGGAATGGATACAGAAAATGTGGTATATTTACACAGTGGAGTACTATTCAGCCATTAAAACCAATGACTTCATGAAATTCTTAGGCAAATGGTTGAAACTAGAACACACATGATATGTATTCACTGATAAGTGGATATTAGCCCAAAAACTTGGAATACACAGGATATAATTTATAGAGCACATGAAGCTCGAGACAAAGGAAGACCAAAGTGTGGATGCTTCAGTCCTTCTTAGAAGGGGGAACAAAATACTCACAGGAGTAAATATGGAGAGAAAATGTGGAGCAGAAACTGAAGGAAAGGCCATCCAGAGACTCCTTCACCTGGGGATCCATCCCATATACAATCATTAGCCAGACACTATTGCAGATGCCAAGAAGCACATGCTGACAGGAGCCTGATATAGCTGTCACCTGAGAGGCTCTGCCAAAGCCTGACAAATACAAAGGTGGTTGCTTGAAACCAACCATTGGGCTGAGAACAGGGCCCCCGATGGAGGAGTTAGAGAAAAGACTGAATGGGGTGAAGAGTTCTGCAACCATATAGGATGAAAAGCAGCATCTACCGTCTACCATCCAGATCCCCCAGAGCTCCCAGGGACTAAACCACCAACCAAAGAGAACACATGGAGCACGGTTGGCTCCAGTTGCATATATAACAGAGAATGGCCTTGTAGGGCATCAAGAGAAAGAGAGGCCCTTGGTCCTGTGAGGGCTAGATGCCCCAGTACATGGGAATGCCAGGGTGGGGAGGCGGGAGGGAGAGAGTGGGGAGAGTGCTTTCATAAAAGTAGGGGGAGTGGGGATGTCATGAGTATTTGTGGGAGGGAAAACCAGGAAAGGGGATAACATTTGAAATGTAAATCAAGAGAATATCCAATAAAAGAAAAAGGTAAACAATAGTTTAAACAAAAATGGCATACTTAATAAATATAAGTAAATACAATATGGTATATTAGTCTTATGTTTAATATTTTATGTATGAGCATTCCATATTTCCCATTATTATGTATTGCAAATAATGAAAATAATTAGTAATGCAAACAGCACAAGATTCTCACCAGTTGTTATTATTCAAAACTTGCGTGTTGGAATAAAATGTCACCTTAAGAAAAAGACTGACTTTTTTATCGATTTATATTTTTTTTGCCTCACGATTGTAAGCCTGACCATATTTTTCTGTAATATTATCTTATTTATTTTAATCACTTCTCAGCCTAGATAGTAGACAAGAATTTTAAGTAAAAATGATATACACTGCATATAAATAGCACATTACAAAATCCCTACTCCCTACAGTTTAAAGACATACATAGATGTCATTTACAAAGAGTGTGAGAATGTGAGTCATGTATTTCCACTCTGGTGATAGTAGGCTTCCCCCTGTATCCTGATACAGTTAGTCATCTGAGAGAGGCATTATATCTTTTTGGAGTCTTTTTCTTTTGAGATTTTCTTTACCAACTATTGCTGTATTACCTGACATAGTCTTTATTAGCCTAAACAAGATCTTATATAGTTTTCTAGAAGGGGAAAGACAGTTTTAGGGTTTTGAATCTTGGCCCACGCCTGGACTGAACACACCCAAAAAACATGGTTCCACGTGGAGAGGTTTAATGAGAGAGGAAGAGTAGAGGAAGAGAGGAAAGGCAGGCCATGGGCATGTGAGAAGGGGGAAGAGGGCAAGAACAGAGAAGAACAAAGACTAAGAGAGAAGTAAGAGAGAAGAGAGGAAAGGACGGGCCAAGAAGCCCCTTATATAGTTAGGCACAGCTGGCTGTTGCTAGGTGATTATGGTAGCTGCCAGGTAGCTGTGGGAGTGGAGCTTAGATAGAATACCACAGACAGGGTCATTCTCCTTAGTGAACCCCTCACCAGAAGTAAATAATAAATAAAAAAATAAGTAAATCAAAGGGCACCCTCTGTTGGCTCTTAAATATGTAGCACTGTGAGTGAATATAATCTTTGAAATTCTCATTAGACACTGGGAAAAAATACATTTCTTGTTTCTATGAAAGAATTTCTTTGGGAACAGGTAGTTATTAGTGTTCTTTGAAAGTGCTAAACTGTAGGAAAACCTGTATGGCTTTCAATAGCGTTTATTCTTTCATGGTGTGGGCCAGCAGGCATCAAGACTTTGAGTATGATTAATATCATGCTTTCCTAATGATAAAAAGAAATATGTGCTTTTGCCTCCTCAGTTTCTCATGGTTGGTAGCCACAGTGTTTCCTTTAGATTATAGATGTCCTTTCCAAATTCTACTCTGACTACACAAGGTCCTCTCCTGATATGTATAAGTGTCTGAGTACAAGTTATTTTTTTCCTTCTTCAAAAAATAGCACTTTGGCTGGAGTTATGATAACTGAATCCAATATGAATCCTTAAAATTTGATTATAGTATCATAGATCTTATTTATAAAATAATTCATTCTAATATTAAAGATAAAATGCATTTCAAAAAAATAAAATTGAAGTAACTAGAAAGAGGAATTAGAAAGAACTGAGACTTCATAGAATAAATATACATGTAATATTCAGAAAAAAACTATGTAGAAATATACACATAGTTGTCCAATGCTATGTAGTATAAATTTATAAATAAAAGCTGTGTACACTGACACTGTCTGTCATAATCTCACCATATTACATTCATTAGAAAATATTTTGAGAGTCAAGTTTAAATTGCTTACTTACAACTTAACTTTAATTCTGCAAATTGTTATTTATGTTTGATAAAAATTTTAGAATTTATTCTTTAATTCCAGTATTACAAGATTAATATATTTCTTCTGGTATAAACTAGCACTACTTTATAAGATCAAAATAAAAAATAAAGTCAATTACCAGTGTGGTGGCTTTTAATCAAAATGACCTTTATAGGCTCTAATATTTGAATATTTGGGAAGGTTTAGGAAGTTGGGCCTTTTTGATGGAGATGTGTCAGCAGAGGTGAGCTTCACTATTTCTAAAGCCTACCATTCACTATTAGTTTCTCCCTCCCTCCCTCTTTACATCCTCACTCCCTTCTTCTTTGTTGTTGTCTCAAATTGTAAGCTCTGAGCTACAACTCTAGCACTTTGATTTTATGCTAGCTGCCTGCCATGAAGATCATGCCACAACCCTTTGAAACTGTAAACAAGTCTTGATTAAATTCTTTCCTTTATAAATTGTTTTGCTCACGGTGTATTGTTGTGTTAATAAAAATGTGACCAAATCAACTGAGAAATTAATACTGTCATTGAAAAGTTTCTCTATGACCATGCATAAAATTTGGAGTTGATTAACGAACTACAAAATAAGCTAATAAAAAATGACACTTGTCACTTTCTATTTCTCCAGAGTCTCGTGTCTTTCTGCATTATAAATATGCATATTCTCTTATGTCAATCATATGCCAGGAACTGACACTTGAGCTTTTGAGTGAATTCACATGAATGAGACACAGTTATATCTAAGAAGACAATGGATTTATTCTATACATATTGAATTCTTACGCACTGTGTTCCATGACCTGGGTTAAATTCAAGGGATAAAGTGTTCAATAAATTGTCCCTGTATATGCAGACGTTCCCTCTTTTTTAATCCTTGACTAGATATCTTCTATGAAAAAGTGTATGTCTAATATCAGCTAAAGCTTGGTTTACTATGAATGAACCTTCTTAGGTTTCTGAATGTATATTCTTAAACAAGAACTTTACCCTAAATAAAAATTGACATAGTGGAGATTACTTTTTGTCTCAATTTTATGGTACTTGATTAGATTTTGTTCATGTAATTATAATGCAATGTGAGCATAATTTGTATATTTTAAAGTTTCAAACAAAGCGACAATAAATTTTAAATTTCATTGCTAGTTGTCCTCTCATCTGCAAAGTATATATTAAGCCATCAAAATCTGAGGGTGATGATACATTTATTAGCTGCGTAAGTACATATATTATAAAATAATTTTTGCTAATAATGTTTTCACCTAAGTCAAAACTGATTATAATTTCACCAAAAGTTTTCAGCTGAAGATAAAGAAACAACAACAACAGCAACAACAACAACAAAAACCCAAAACAAACATTGATTGGTAACAGGATATTCTATTTAAAAATCTAAAACAAAACAAAAGAAAAAAAACTAAATATTTTATTACCATGGGCAGAGAGTATTACAGACCCTGGGCTCCAACCTCATAGGTAGCAATGAATTGCCTAATAAGAGCACCAGTGGTAGGGGAAGCCCTTGGTCCTGCCAAGACTGAACCTGCAATGAACGTGATTGTTGGGGGGAGGGCGGTAATGGGGGAAGGGTGGGGAGGGAAACACCCATAAAGAAGGGGAGGGGAGGGGTTAGAGAGATGTTGGCCCAGAAACCAGGAAAGGGAATAACAATCGAAATGTAAATAAGAAATACCCAAGTTAATAAAGATGAAAAAAAAAAAAAGAAAAACTTTGTAAAGGTCTTATTTGCAAAATAGTCAAAGAATGTCAGGAAGAGATAAGTTGTCATTAAAGGAAGGATTGAAAAGGGAAGACCTACCTGGCTGTGAGGGAGAGGAATGAGCTGGGAGTGTGATTTTTACAGTAAGTGGGAAATGCATCTCCCTCTTCAGCTGATTATTATAAACTGTTATTAAAACGAGGTTATTAAAACTGAGAAACAAAATAAGTTTTGATCAACCCAGGTTCCAAACTACTCAATCCATATGGTTCAAATGGGCAAACAGCTGAACTAATTTCTTTTAAGACCATGAATGAAAATTTGAAAGGACCATATCTAACATTGTAGTAGACATGTGATTTATCATGAATTTAAATAATTAGATAGAAGGTTTATTCATAGACATTTTTAAAGTACTTTATTTATTTATTTTTAGATTTTAAAATGTCATCCTTTTTTTATTAGTCACAATGTTGACAATACAACTTAGTCATAAAAATTATGTTTTAATAGAAAGCACTAATTCATGCCAGAATAATCTAGTTTTTTTCCTCTCATGATAAATGGTTAAAGTTGTTGACCAACGCTGTCTAACAGGATTTCATGGAATATTGGGGTGAGTATTTTTGTTGAACCAGCACAAGCTTAAAGCATGGCTAATGCAGTTAAGAACATGTATTTTCAATTTTATTAATTCTAACTCATTGAGTGGTAATAAATTAAAAATGAAAACTGATATTTTTGTTAGGTTTACATGAACCTTTTTCCATTAATTAATTAATCTATTTATTTACTTTACATTCCATTCACAGACTCCTCCTGCTCTCTCAGCCTGCCTCATACAGCTCCTTCTCTATAACCCCTCCTCTTTTCCTCCGAGAAAGGGGAGGTACCCACTGGGTACCAGTTGACCCTGGAACCTCAAGTCCCTGAAAAACTAGACATATCCTCTCCCACTGAGTCCAGAAAATGGCAGCCAATTTAGGGGAACAGAATCCACAGACAGGCAACAGAGTAATGGACAGCCCCTGATCCAGTTGTTGGGGGACCTGAGTGAAGACCAAGCTGCACATCTGCTGAATATGAGCAGTGGGTGGGGAGCTAGGTGTAGCACATATATGCTTTTTGGTTATTGGTTCAGGTTCTGAGATCCCCCAAGGATCCAGGTTAATAGACTCTGTTGGTCTTCTTCTGGAGTCCCTATCCCCTCAAAATTCTGCAATTCTTTCCCCCAACACTTCTACAAAACCTTCTGAGCCCCATCTAATGATTGGCAGAAGACCTCTGTATCTGTTTCAGGCAGTTTCTGAGCAGAGCTTTCCGGAGGACAGTTATGCTAGGGTCTTGTCTACAAATATAGCTGAGTATCATTAATAGTGTTAGGGTTCTTGATTATGAGATGGATCTCAAGTTGAGATAGTCATTGCTTGGTCATTCATTCTGTCTCTGCTCCATCCTTGTCCCAGCTCTTCTTGTAGGCAGAACAAACTTTTGGACTGAGATTCTATGGGTGGACTGGTGTTACTGTTCCTCCACTGAGAGTGTTGATTAGAAATGTGGCTATATATTTAATATATATTTTCAAATTAGTTTACTATGAACTAACTCTCTTATTTATGTTTTCTGAATATTTAATATGAGAATGTAAGAGTTTGTTTTCTGTGTACACTAACGCCAAGACTCTATAAACTAAAATGTCCTTGAATTTGCTATGTTCTCAAGGATGACCTTTAACACCTGATCTCCCTGCCTCAAACTCATAAATCCTGGATTACAGGTGTAAGCAACCATATCTGTCCTATTTCACAGTTATTATCTTTTATGCCTTGAGTATATAATATTTCTTTCTCCCATCTCTTTTCTTCTCCCAAATTCTTCCATGTAATAACCCTCGATGCTTTCAAATTCATGGCCTCTCTTTTTAAATCCTCAGAACACAAAGTGGTAGGATGTAGCAAGTAGTGTGAAGGGATTTTTAGCTGCCTTTTTTCACAATAATTCTGCATACTCCAATCAAGAAAGTTTATACAAAATTACATAAAATCAGACAATAAAGCAGTTGTGTTTCACCTGGTAAACGTCTCAGTACTTCCTTCAACATTGTTTGCTAACATTTAGTGACAGATGCCATCTGTGAATACTATATTAATATACAGTAACAAATTAGTTTACTATGAACTAACTCTCTTGTTTATGCTTTCTGAATTTTTAATATGAGAATATAAAAGTTTGTTTTCTCTGTGTTCACAAGATATGACACAAAAGCTAACCTGCAACTTAACCTTGAAATGTGAGAGCAGTTAAGATCTTAGAAGAGGTAAAACTTTTGCACTAGAAGCTGAAAATAATATACCAAAATATAAATGGTCATGTGGCCACTTAACTATTCTGGGATGAGGTTCCTCAGAACGTTAACTAATGTGAAAGATTTAGATAATTTTTCTGTTTGTTGTTGTAAAAACTGTATAAAATAATTTTAAGAAAAAATTATGGAAATGAAACAAAAATTAGATGTTTTTTTATGATAGCCTTGTCTCTGAAATAAATGCTTACTGGAAATTTAGAAACAAAATGTTGATCAGAAGAGAAAGAGAGAGACAGAAAGACAGACAGAGGAGACCTTTTCACGTCATGTGTGATAGTTAATTTTCATCGTCAACTTCATGAAAGATAGTTGTAGTATAGAAATTTTTGGTTATGTCTATGAGGGATTTTCTAGATTAGGTTAGTTGCTGTTGAATTACCAAATCCTAAACATGGATTGCAACATCCCATGGGCTCTAAATCCAAGGTTCTATTAAAAGAAGCAAGTAATCTGAGTGTTGGCATTAATGGATAATTTTTCTGACTGAAAATGCAAAGCTAACAGATGCTGCATATTTCCTATGCCAGGTATTCCATGCTATGGTGGATGCACTCCCAGAAACTGTAACCTAAAATGTACCCCTCCTCCTTGTATTATTTTGCCAGTAATAAAAGCAATTACATCATCATCATCATCATCAATAGACTAACTCTATGAATTCTATAAAGCAGATTTATTGGAGATTCCGCAAAGACAAAAATAAATATAAATTTCAAACTCTTTCCATTAACCACTTATGAAGTATAATTATAAAATCACTGTTACTCTGGAAAATATATACTAGCAATATCTTTATAATGCTGAATTCTCAAGATTATTCTCTAATGTCCCTGAGTCCTAAATCTTACTTGAATCAACATCTGATTTATATATTATGTGTTATCTTTCTACTTTGATTTAAAAAATGAGACATTGTAAAGTCAATTACTACAGTTGAAACATGCATAATGTATGTATTAAACTTAGAAAACTTGAAGCTTTCGTCTGACATCATATACTGATATCACTAAAGACTTCAAGCAATATTACAGAGCAATAGTGATAAAAAAAAACTGTATGGTATTGGTACAGGGACAGGCAGATAGACCAGTGGAATAGAATTAAAGACCCAGAAATGAACCTACATACCTATGGTCACTTGATTTTTGAAAGAAAAAAAGATAACATTTCAACAAGTGGTGCTGGTTCAACTAGAGGTCAGCATGTAGAAGAATGCAAATCAAACCATTCTTATCACCCTGTACAAAGCATGAGTTCCAGTGGATCAAGAACCTCCACATCAAACCAGATACACTCAAAATAATAGAAGAAAAAGTGGGGAAGAGTCTTGATCACATGGGCACTGGGGAAAATTTCCTGAACAAAACACCAATGCTCTTAGTTCAAGAATCAACAAATGGGACCTCATAAAACTGCAAAGCTTCTGTAAGGCAAAGAGCACTGTCATTAGAACAAAACAGCAACCAACAGATTGGGAAAATTTTTTTTTACAAATCCTACATCTGATAGAGGGTTAATGTCCAAAATATACAAAGAACTCAAGAAGGTAGACTCCAGAGAGGCAAATAACCCTATTAAAGAATGGGGTGCAGAGCTAAACAAAGACTTCTCAACTGAGGAATATCGAATCTCTAAGAAGTACCTAAAAATGCTCAGCATCCTTAGTCATCAGGAAAATGTAAATTAAAACAACTCTGACATTCCACCTCACACCTGTCAGAATGGCTGAGGTCAAAAACTCAGGTGATAGCAGCTGCTGGCGACAATGTGGTGAAAGAGAAATACTCCTCCATTGGTGCGATTGCAAACTGATACAACTACTCTGGAAATCATCTGGAGGTTCCTCAGAAAACTGCAGACATTGCACTACCTAATCACCAAGCTGTACCTCCCCTGGACATATACCTTAAAGATGCTCTAACATAAAATAAAGACACATGCTCCTATGTTCATAGCAGCCTTATTTATAATTGCCAGAAGCTGGAAAGAACCCAGATGCCCTACAACAGAGGACTGAATACATTAAATGTGGTACATATATACAATGAAGTATTACTCAGCTATCAAAAACAATGCCTTCATGAAATTCATAGCAAATGGATCGAACTAGGAAACACCATCCTGAGTGAGGTAACCCAATCAGAGAAAATTACACATGTTATGTACTTACTGATAAGTAGACACTAGCCCAAAAGCTCGAATTATCCAAGCTACAATCCACAGACCACAGGAAACTCAAGAAAAAGGATGACCAAAGTGTGGATGCTTCACTCCTTCTAAAAAGGGGGAACAAAAATATTCATAGGAGGGGATATCGAGGCAAAGTTTAGAGCCGAGACTGAACGAATAGCCATTCAGAGCCTGCCCCACATGTGGCATATATATATATATATATATATATATATATATATATATATATATATATATATATATACAGCCACCAAAACTAGAGAAGATGGATGAAGCTAAGAAGTTCATGCTGACAGAAACAGGGTATAGATGTCTCCTGAGCATGTCAAATACATTGAACTGAGAATGGGACCCCCATTAGAGGAATTAGAGAAAGGATTGAAAGAGCTGAAGGGGCTTGCATCACCATAAGAACAACAATGCCAACCAATCAGAGCTCCCAGGGACTATACCACTACCCAAAAACTATGCATGGACTAACCCATGACTCCAGTCTCATATGTAGCATAGGATGGCCTTGTTGGGCACCATTGGAAGGAGAAGCCCTTGGTCCTGCCAAGGTTGAACTCCCAGTGTAGGGGAATGTTGAGAGGGTATTGGATGGGGAGGGAAACATCCTTATAAAAGAAGGGGAGAAAATAGAGGGCTTATGGACAGGAAACCAGGAAAGCGAATAACATTTGAAATGTAAATAACAGAAATAAAAATTAAAGAAAATGAATATGAAGTTAGTGGTCAATCTGTTTTTGGTATTAATTCTGATCTTTCCTGTAACTATGACAACATTAAGCCATGTGATCATATACTGTGATACCTAGACTATATACCTAATAAAATTTATTGAGATTCCCTCTTGTTTTAACACATGAAAATTCGTTTGAATATTATATTTCTGAAAACCCTTTAAAATTATTTCAATGAAAAATGTTCCCGAAGTAAGTACATAATGACTGACATATACCAAGTGCTAAGAGTAAATGTCACAAGGAGATGTGGTGTTCCTGTAACGTGTATGAATATATGCCCATCTGGCTGAGACTATTAATTAACGGTACAAGGAATTCAAGCATCTCACAAATAAAAGTAATTTCAGAAAATGTCTTTATTTTCTGTAGGGACTGTGGTCCTAGTTTATTCAACCCATAGATTCTTGTTCAAGGTCAATATCTCTAAGATTTGAAAGCTCAGAGCATATTTTTCTAACATTTGTTGTATTTTGCATCTACTTATATCTCTAAATATCTACAATCTTAAGAGAAACAGAACGTTTTATGTGTGACTAAAAGTCTAGATTAATTTTAATAACACGAAAAGAAGGTAGTTTCTGAGAGCCATGACTATATAAGCCTGTGGCCTTAGCATTTGGGAGGTAGAACTCAACAGACAGGTGGTCAGTATTATCCTTTACTTTGTAGAATATTTGTGTGCAGCATGGGATACAAGCAATTTTGACTCAAAACATCCCATCAAACCAAACTGATTTAAAGTGTCTTATTTAATCAATATCAAAAGTAAGTGGCAACAAACATTGGTTGAACAATCCATAAAAGCTAATTCAGACATATTGATAATTATGATTTTACACTCACTTAAGGAAAATTAGTTTACCACTAACCTCAACAGGCTAATCTATTCTGTTCCCCAAGAAATCAGTTATTGAAATAAAGCATAATATTTAGTCATCACATACTTGTTCATATATTATTTGTAGTCTAATGAATATGTATAAAACATGTATTATTACCTCTATCTTTATCAGTATCTAAGACACATATATTTAAAATACTTTATGATGAAAAAATTGTGCCTATTTCTCAACTTTTGAACTGAAAAGGAGATGTACATAACCCAGACTATTTTTTAATTATTTTTTTAATATCAGTACAACGAAAATGCCTACAAGAACAAGTTAAAGAAGTTAACTTGTTTGGATGAAGTTTGGTTTGTTCTTATTTTTCATATTGGCTTATGGATTTTAGTCAATAGACAATTCCTCCACGGACCATGAAACTCTGGTAAAGGGTTTGAAAATTATGTGCACTGAACAGGGATGCCACATATAACTTTGTTAGTGTAATTTTTCGTCAAAGTAACATTTTGTCGGTAGCAATCATTTTATCAAATTGTTTTCTAATTATAATTTTCAGTCAAAATAAATTAGAAATTTTTTCTACTCCCTCTTGTGAACAAAAATAAGTTTTAAGATAGTTAAGGAAATACTGGGTAGGGAAAAGGACTGAAGACCTGAAGGCCAGCAGAAAGAATAGAAACAGGCAACATTGGGAGATAGGAAATTGGGAGGACCCTCCAGAATGTACCACAGACCTGGGAGGTTAGAGACACTTGGGACTCAAAGGGAGAGACCCTAGATGAAATGCTCTACAGTGGGGAGAGGGAACTTGTAAAGGCCACCTCCAGCAAAAGACAGGGCATCAAGTGATGGATGGGGTTGCCATCCCACAGTCAAAACTCTCCCTTGTTTATCCTCAGTGCACAGGCGGGTTCTACCAATGTTCAGGCTGTGGCTTCACTCCTGAATGAATCCTCCAAACATACAGTGTGTGCACTCTTCAGTGTGCAAGTGATCGTGCCACTCCGTGCATCAGGAGATGTGGTGCAGATGCAAGCCTATGGCATATTATTAATTGATGTGATATTGCTGTACATGTATTGGCATTTAAGATACAAAAAATAAATATGTATATTGTCCTGCACTCATTCGTTAGCAGTATCATATTAGTTTATCTTTTACCAATGCTTTCCTTTCAAAATTGTTTTTCGAGTGCCCCCTTCAAATTGTTCTCCTAGGTATTTTTGTTGTACTCATAAAAAAGATAGTTAAAAATTAGTCTGTGTGATGTATAACTTGTTCACAGTTCAAAAGATGAGAAATAGGAACAATTTTCTCATCATGATGAATTTTAAATATACAGATGCTTTAGATACTGAGAAACATAGAGCTATCAACGCATGTTCTACATGTATTCATTATACTATATTTCTATATATTTCTATATTTCATAAAGAAAATCATTATATTAGATTGGCATATAGTTAAGCCAAAGCATTACAATTTCTCAAAATAATCTACAAGTATATTTGTTATTATATATTACATATTTATGCAACATAATATTTTTAGGATTGACAATTTTGGGTTAAATGTCACTTTTGAAAAGCTTTGATGATAGGTCCATATCCTATCCACTTCAAATATTGCGTGAGTTTTAATTTGTATGTAAAAATAAATATATCAAACACAGGAAGCCACTGTAATGTTTAATAAATGTAAAATTATATATTTGATAGATATTTAAAAACATTTATTTTTATCAACTGTAAATTTTGGTATTTATGCTTACTGTTTATATTTATATATCTTAACCCATTTATTTATTTTTTTAGATAAAAAGAAGTCCAAAATCAGAAAGTAATTTCAGAAAGGCCTCCTTAGGTGAATTACACAGCACAGAAAGTTATGACCTTCATTAAAGTCTGGTTTTATCCAGCTTCAGTTTGTGTCATTAGCTGAAATAAATACTGTGAAGTTGAAATAGTATTTGTCTCAGAAGTTTTTCATGCTATTAGTCTTATTCATCTCTTTTTAATTCTCCTCCTCCTGATCTTCTTTCTCCTTCTTGCCTCCTTCCTCTTCCTTGGCCACTCCTCCTCTTTCTTCTTATCTTCCTCCTCCCCTCCTCTTCCTCCTTCTCCTTTCCTTCCTTGTTTTTAAGAGAGGAATGAAACTTTTTATTCAAAATCTCAGGTGAGTCAGTAATGTGGTTATGGATGTTACAGGATGATCTAGTCATTTTGCTTTAAGGAAAATTGCTGTTTTGTGAAAATAAACCCTGCATTGATTGAATTCTAGGTCAAGTGTGATGTGCATCCTGTCTCTGTTAGAGTTGGTATGTTAATTTCTCCTACATATCTGTGTTCTTGTCTCTCTTTTTCATGGAAACAAAACTAAAGAACTGTGTAAAAATAAAAGTTCTTAGGATCATATCAACAATCTAAGCAGTCTATAAAGCATTTGAAAATCACTTTTTCATATTCAGCAGTAAATGTTTTGAAACTCAATATCACAGGCCTCTGTTCTTTACCTGGAGCATCTAAATCATTTATTCTACTGATGAGGCAGACCCTGATGTTAGAAGGGTAAGGTTTAACTGGTTTCATACATGATTATAATGCCTTGATCAAATATGCAATTTCCCCTCATTACCACTTCCTCCCATACCAAAGAGCAACAAATTGCCAATAGCACCTTAGATAACAGTGGAATTCATGTGCCCCTCCCTCATCCATGTTTAGTAATGTATGGCTTGATCCTGTGCAGACCTTATCCATGTAGCCAGTTACAGTGGTTATGAGTTTGTGTGTGCAACAGTGTTAACATGGCAACCAAATGCTGACTCCAAACTACATAAATGTATATAGTCTATATAGTCTTCTGCTCATCAATTATTCAGGAGGGTTGTACAGACTTTATATTCAACTGTCTATGAGATTATTACACTTTATTTAATCCATGTGTTTTTCATTTATTTTAATGCTATGTGTTTTTTACTTGTGAGTACAAGCAAAATTTTCTTACCCAGTTCCCTTAATTTTGTTTATTAATCACAAATGATATTTCTGTGTATGCTCTCAGTAATTTCTTAGAAGATCTTTGATAATTTACAAATTGATCAAACAAAAGGAATTGAAATGGAGAACAAAACCTTGTTTTGTATCAATCTAGTAAATGTCTATCAGCTGTCCTTTAGATCTGATTAAAGAAAAATGCTGTCAACATGGCTTCATTTAAGTCAGCAACATGATGTTTATCTAACTCCCAAAATTCATAAAAATTTGATATTGCTTCTTCCAGGTGTAGATCTCATTTGACCTCTAATTACATCATGGCCATTTGAAAAGTTCAGGTAAGTAGGTATATCACATTTGACATACTTTTCTCTAATGTCATTGTGGGAGAGAGTGAATAAAAAAAGTGTTCATTGAAAACTGTCTATTTCAACATTCTGCCATGCACATCAATCAATATGTCTACATTATTTACTCATACAGAAATGTAAGGAAAAAGAATATTCTGTAAATGAGAAAACTAGGTATGATTCAGTGACCATTCTTATGTTGTTTTATCCATGATAAGTATTAGAGCTAGAACTTCATTGACGATATTCTAATAAAAAAACGAAACAATCTTCTATTACATAGTTTTGGGCCTTGTGAAAAAGAAAAGATTTTATTTCATTTAATTTTTTCATTTTAGATTATAAAACTATTACATCTTCTTCATGTCACTTCCCTCTCTCCAAACTCTTTTAAATACTCATACACACAGCTTCTCTATTCCAAATTTATGGCTTCTTTTTCTTTAATTGTTTTTACATATACACATAGATACATGTACACACAATTATGTATATTACATATAGAATACAACCCATTCAGACAGTATAATATTACCTGTAGGCAGATGGCTTCAGAGCTGATCATTTTGTGTCAGATAAACAATCAGTATTTTCCTTCTTGGGGAAGACTATTGGGCCAGCTCTTAGCTTTCCTTAATTGTCCGTATTTCTCTTTCTTGAGCTACACCTTGTGGGCTTACCCTATATTTCCATCAGTTCTTCCACTATGAACACTGAGCTCTAGAACTGGGCTTCAGAGCAATGCATTTTGAGCAGTTATGGTTTTCTGTAATGGTCTCTTTTGGTTGCCAAGAGAAATTTCATTGTAGAGGAGTGAAGACAAAATTTATCTGTGGTTTTAACAAATGTTTATTTTACAGTTAGGAATTATGTTAATTTAGCAAAGCGGTAATTGTAAATTCTCCTCTGCAATCGATGATGCCACTAGCTATGGGTATTGACTAGATTTATTTTTTAGTTTTTTTTTTTTTAGTTTTTTCCGGAGCTGGGGATCGAACCCAGGGCCTTGCGCCTGCTAGGCAAGCGCTCTACCGCTGAGCTAAATCCCCAACCCTTAGATTTATAATACTGGTTGTGATTTCCCACCTGTCGCACTTAGTTGAACTATTGTGGTGGTTTTAATATGCTTAGCCCAGAGAGTGGCACTATTAGGAAGTGCAACCTTGTTGGAGTATGTCTTACCTTGCTGGAGGAATTGTGTCTTTGTGAGCCTGGGCTATAAGACCCTTGTCCTAGCTGCTTGGAAGCCAGTATTCTCCTACAGGCCTTCAGATGGAGATGGAGAACTCTCACCTCTTCCTGTATCATGCCTGCCAGGATGATGCCATGCTCCTGCCTTGATGAAACTGGACTGAATCTGTGACCCTGGAAGCAGCACTAATTAAATATTGTCATTGTTATGGAGTCTGTTCACAGCAGTGGAAACCCTAAGACAACCATTATACTGTACACTGCTCAAACTCTTGATTGAGTGAAAGAATAAATTCCTGACACTAAAAATCCCGTAGCTGCATTTCCTATAGGTTTTGCAGAATCAACTTAATACATTTCATGTAGGTCTTATAGACTCAACTTCATGATTAATTTATTCTGGAGGAATCGGGAGAATGCTGGTTTATTCAAAGACAAGTCTGAAATTTATAGTGAAGTAATCATACATAAAGATTCAGTTTCAGTTCCAAAAATTGTAATTTGTCATTATTTTAAGTTATTTCTTAAAATAAAATGTTAGAGAATAGAGTAATTGATCAAGAATGCCCCCCGATAAGCTCATATAACTGAATATAACTTATATAAGCTCATATAACTTAACTGTCAGGGAGTGGAACTTCTGAAAATATTAGAAGGATTAAGAGGTGAGGCCTTGTTAGGTGTAGGCTCTGAGGTTTGAAAAGTCCAAGTCAGGACCAGAGTGTGTGTGTGTGTGTGTGTGTGTGTGTGTGTGTGTGTGTGTGTGTGTGCGTGTGTGTGTGTGCGTGTGTGTGTGTGTGTGTGTGTGTGTGTGTGTGTGTTGCTGCTGATTGAGGATTGGGATATAGAAATATTAGCTAGATTTTCAACACCATGTCTGCCTGCAGTCCTGCTCTCCCCTCATTACCACCACTATGATGATAGACTAATCCTCTGAAGTGTATCCAAATCACCGATTAAATGCTTCCTCTTATAAGAGTTTCTGGGGTCCTGGTGTCTCCTCATACCATTACAACAGTGACTAGGACAGAAAAATGAAAATGTTGTTCAGTCCATTCACAAATTGATGTATTTTAATATGTGTAATTATGTATACATATATTACATATACACATACACTTATATGTATAGGTGTATTATAACACACACAGAAAGATAAAATTTTATTCAAGAATAAAATATCTCAGTTCAGGGAAGTTCAGATCACGGGCGTATCTGAAATGTCAAGTGTCTATAGGAAGAACTGATCTCTGAATGTCAATGCCACACACAGCCCAACTCCTATGCTATAGATAAAGGCACCAAGGGGAAAGGGGACAGTTAGTCTTGTCAAAAGAGTTTCTGCCCTGAGGTGCTCTCAGTGAGATGATACCCTCTGATCTCACATTACTTTTAGCCTCACATCTTAGAAATTTTTATGTAAAGGGTATCAGGAGGGAAATCCATCAGAGTCTCTTTGATATCTTTATAATAACCAAGGTCCCAGAAAGCTGAATCCCGTGAAATTTATTCTGCTTCTCATTATATAGAAGAAAATAAACTCAAAACATGCCCAAAGTAATATTAGATACAATTTTACCATGCTAAGATTCCCTCCACTGACTTCCTGATCTTTCAGTAGTGTTTTACAAACGCATTTCAAAGTCTATAATTCAAATATTATTTTAAAAGTAATGACCAATAACATTTTTACAATTAATCACAATAATAAAATTCTGTGACATTTCACCTGTTACTTTTACTATTTAAAAATCTAGACCTACATATGTTGCTCACAAAAAGGTTCAGTTTAAAACCTCTCCTCCAATTAGAACTGACAGTATCTCAACATGTCGGAGGCTGGAGTGTATTTCACATGTATTACATGCTCAGGGAACCTTACTTTCAGGTACCCTAGGGCATGCATTATGTATGTACCTTGCATAAGGATTATCCAGTAATTTAGGAATGTCTTTTTATAGTCTTAAATTTCACTGAAAATCTACTTTTTCTCCAAAAATGTCCAGTGACCATAAAGCCCATTCTTCTATGCAGTGCCACATATAGAACGGTACATTGATCTTATGTTCTTGTGTCCTTAATAGATAGATAATAGTCCTTGTAGGAAGGGATACAAAGGTCTGATCCAACATTTATAAATACTGATCATTTGCTTTTATCCTGAAACATTGAAATCACAATTACTAGTGGTATTAATAGGTTGCAATTATCACAAAAACAACCGTGATCTGAGAATCATTTTCTGTAATCCATTTATGCTCCCTGAAACCCTAAATACCTGGGTCAGTAAATTACCCTATGTAACAGTTGAGAAAAAATAAATACAAAATATTTTTATTTCACCTGTTTAATCACACACACACACACACACACACACACACACACACACACACATATATATATATATATATATATATCCATCAAAATTCAGAATGACTCATTGGACCTCAGCGCCTATTTTCTATCATAACTATTTAAGCTACTAAATTATAATTCTTTAATTATAGTCACAAATTTTATCTACTTAATATTAGATTTTTAGTTAACATACAAAGTTAGCATAAAGCATTATGACATATCATACTTGTATCTTTATAATTTGTTGTAAATGGTGTTCTACAATTTAATTTAATTAAACCCATTTACATATCTTTGAACCAATTTTAATTATATAAAGATTTTATTTTTATGCATTAAATGTAGATAAGAATAATCTTATCATAATTGAACAAACTTTAAGTACATTTTGCTGCAGAAGAGATATAAGAGTTATACATAGTGTCCACATCTTTTAAAATGTTAAATCCAATAGTAAAGGTGCAATACAGTGAGGTAGGGGTGGTTGGCGAGTGGGTGGGGGAGCACCCTCCTTTAGTCAAAGGGGAGAGGGAATGGGATAGGGAGTTTGCAGAGTGGAGACCAGGAAGGGGGAGAACATTTGAAATGTAAATAAATAAAATAACCAATAAAAAATAAATTAAAGCAGAGCGACCACATATCATGATGCAGGAAATTTTATTGTTGAAATGATTCAAAAGTAAAATAAATCTATGTTCTTTGTAAAAAAAGATCAATAGCATTTATTTGATAAAGTCTCAGTGTGACAAGCCTCACAAAAGGGCATTTAAAGTTTATGTTCCTGTAACAAGCATATATCCAGAGTAGACAAATAAAGCATACTAAATGGACTAACCTAATGGATAGAAAATTGGAGCTAGGAAAACAATATTTACCTAAAAAGGAAAAAGTGTGGGTTGTCAAAACTGCAATGGTGTCAGGAAGAATCATGGATGGCCTAATCAAAGGATATGAAAGAAAAATGGTTAGTAGGACAAAGGGTGGTTTTGAACCTGTTTAGAAATACTTCTTCGGGGCAATTCTAATCTTCATTATCAGGATATCAGAAGAGTCCTGCTGAATAACAGACACCAACATAATTAACTAGTGGTTGCTCTATCCAGCAGAAACTTCAAAGCTCTGCCAAATTGGGACAAGTCAGAGGAAGCAACGAGAAGTAGCTGGAATGGTGCATTTTTCTATATGAAATCAAGACAAGCAAAGATCAGTGAAGTATTGCAAGGTTAGCAACGTGTGAGTGTTCCCCTCACTGTTTGTGGGGTTCTATTTATTTCTTTCCGTACACCACATGCCCTCTCAGAAGTCTGTTTCAGCAAAACATGCTCTCACAAGGCAGCTTCCAGACAAACATCACAAGATACAACTGAATGTCCAAAGAAACCAGAATTTTCACTTCAATTGTCGTTTTCATGAATCATGGATTTATAATATGTCTTTGTTTCCCCCATAACAAAACAGACATTTAACAATAAGATTGGATGAAAAGAAGATTTAATGAAAATGATTCTAAATTATATTCTGTAATTTATTAAAGCTTCCTAAGGAATAGTTGTTCAATACTAAAAGAAACTCCATGGTTTTTTCTTTGTTGTTGTTGTTGTTGCTGTTCATTCTAGGTGTGTGTGTGTGTGTGTGTGTGTGTGTGTGTGTGTGTGTGTGTGTGTATTTGAACATCTCTGTTCATGTACACACTTTTGGTTGTTTGGCTTTGTCATTTTTGTTTTGGTTTTTGGTTATTTTTTGGATTCAGAATCTATCTATCTAGCCTTGGTTTGTTAGCCTGGAACTTTCTGTATAGGTCACATTTGCTTCAAACTCATAGGGTCTAGCAATTGTTTTTGTTCATTTGGACCTTACTTTTTATTTATCTTTATTTATTTTTTGCACACGCACACAGGCATGGCACACATATGTATATACAGTGTGAGAGAGAAAGAGAACAGGAAGTTAGGTGAAGAGGAAGGTGGGCAGGATTTGGAAGTGTGAGTATTTTAGTCATTATTACTAAGGGCACATGTTACACATGTGAACACATGGGTCACTGAACACATATTAGAGTTGAATGTCTCTTCCCACTGCAGAATCTGTTGAACTCAGGTCATTAACTTCTGAGTGGAAAGCATTTTTACTCCCTGAGCCATAGAGTCTGTGTATTCTCTGTATTCATATTAGAAATTACCAACTCATTACACACATATTATAAATACCATGTATCAATGATGTATTTTAAGCAGCACGGAAGTTATTTATGACAGTTGCCTCTAAACGCATGTCCCCTTTTAGGATTCATATATTTGCTTATTGTTTCCAAACAAGTACAACTTCCTGTTTTATATCCATAATTGTAACTAGAGTAGTTTTCTTTTTAATATTCAGGTGTCTTGAAAAAGTATTATATCATTAAATACACCAGTAATAAAGTCATAGGCAGTTTTGAAAACTTCAACTTTGTGTGATTTTCAGCACAGCTATGCTGCTTCTCTGTATTTTGTTACTGTTGCTTTGTTTCGTCTTGCTTTTTCATGAGTTGGTTCAAAATAATCTACATTTTATCATAAGGATTAATAGTTAAATAGTTTCATAGTTAAAACTTTTGCTGTATATCACTTTAAAAGAAAAGCCCCTTACGGAATCAATTTTAAAAGAAAAGCTCATTAAATAAAATGGAAACCTATACTGATTCTTAGTATACTTTATTGATGCTCTAATAAATTATCACTGATTTAGTGACATCAACACTTCCACTTCTTAAAGATCTAGAAGTCAGAAGTCTGAAATGTGTTCATGTAGTAAAAGTCAGTGATCCTTCCTCGAGGATCTGAGCAGATGATTGTTCTTGTACCCATTTTTTTGTTTCTAGTGACTTTTCATAGTAGATCTTTGCCTTCTTTAGCTTCTTCACTTGTGGGAACTTTCTTGGTCTTTGTGCTGCACTGGAAGGTCTTTTTTCATAATCACATCATGATCTCCAACTTGAATATAAAGTCTCCCACTGAATTATTATATCTAGATCCTTATTTTAGTTACATATGCCAAGTCCTTTTGTCATATTGAGTATTGTTCACAGAATGTAGGGCATGTACAATAGTTTGGAGAGGCAACAATTATTCTGTGTACCACATATTTCAGTCATTGCAGCATAATAATGAAATAGTCATATCTGATCATAATCACTGCTATAAGTGGATGATAAAAGAGCAAAATTATTAGTGTGATATGATCACAATCATTTTGGCTATGCTGCTGCCTGCTATGGGCAGCATGAAACCATTATCGTGAGGAGGTACAAAGAGAACCAGTCCATTTCCTGCCTTCATCTACAGAATTTATGAATAGAAGTAGCACCTTCCAAGGACAGCTCTCCATCAAAGAAGATTGGGAAAAAAAACATCATTGAACTTATTGAAAATAGAAACTTATCTAAAAGATTCTATTTTACTGTTACATAATGAAGAAGTGTCTGGAACTCACAATTAAAAGTAGGCACTGAATGTTATATAAACACTAAAACTTGATCAGGCTGTGTAAGAGTGGAAATATTTCCTTGAATTGATGTTTGACTAGGGAGTAATTTACATTTTGAAACATGAGGGAGAAAACCTAATTAGCTATATGTTGTTAATCTCTCAATGGCTGCTGCTTACAATAGTTTTGACCTATCAATTACTGCCCCAGACTGGAAAAGGAAAATGGAGTGCATTGCAAAATGAGATGAGGTTTTAATGTTTTATGCCATGTTTAACTCCAGCAGTCAGTTCCTGTAGGGTGGTGCAGCGAAACTTGATTTTACAGAGTTAAATTACATTTTAAAAGTAGCCTTCACTTACCAAATTTAATCAAGATTTATTTTTATCGAAGACAAGAAATTAGAAAGAACAAAGATGTTCATTCAGTTTATTGCTCTTCTCTAAAGAAATAAAACATGTTAATTAAACCATTACTTCTTGTGTGTCTAGGCGAGTATACAGGACTTTGTAGGAGAGAAGTCACTTCAGGGATAACTTTTGGTGTTTGGAGCAAACAGCTGAAATGATATTATTTTGCTTATATTTCAATGAAGATAGAAAATAATTATTCATTGTGTTATAAACTTCATATAATATTGAATATGGAAAAATTGCCACTTAACTAAAACATATTATATCAAAATAACAAAGACATTGGTGGTGCTATGGTTTTGAGAAGCACTATTTTTAATTATTATCATTTTTATAAAGCAAAAATGTAAGAAATACAGAAGTTCTGAATGAGAACCCATACCCTACTGTTAGTAGCCAAACGAGTTTTTCTTATAAATACAATAATATTATTTTCCTGAAGGCAATAAATGTATAGAATGCTTGTCTGGTTTTACCAATACTGTTTGTCTTAATATAATCCAGAGGCTGTCTCATTATGGGATCTTTTAATGACACTTGCCATCCTTATCAAGACAATGACGTGTGTCTGCAGGTGGTTTTCTTTAAAAGAATTCCTTGCAAAGTTATGACCCAAGATAAATCCAAATTTGAAAAGTACTTCACAGTATATACCAATTTTTATTTTTCACCCTCTCTATGATTTCTGTGCATGATTGGAAGATTTTTTTGAAATAAATAAAATCTAGTCCATTATATTTAGCATTAAAATGTCCAAACATTTTTTGTTGCTGGAATATTTCCCCATAATGAAATGTCCTATGACATTCCACAGAACCCTTTGCAAAGATCTTACTTCAGAACTTTGTTGTAACCATCTCCCCATATGGCACCCTTTCTGCCTTGTCTGACATTCTGAGAAGTTAATTACGTCTACCAGATGCTGGATTCCGGTGGCCAGAATATGGATTTGGAGAAGAGCGATTGAGTTTAGGCTACACACATCCTCACCGTGTTTCGCCTGTGCCTACCATGGTTAGTTTCCTGTTTGTTCTCACATTAGCCAAGAAGCCTACTCCAGGTGATTGGAGAAAGGATTGTTTACAATGATCACACCGTTCTCTCTGATTTAAATATGATATTTTTAATCACGTTCTGAGCTGATGGGAAAATGCATATTTACAAACAATTACCTTCAATTATGCTTGCTCTGAACTTTTTGATGATGAATGGAGAGAGATAATACATTTGAAATGAGAGCCCCTAATGCCATGCATGCTTTTTACAAGAATAACATAGTTTGTAATATGAAAGAATATATCATTCTAACACCAGTTTAACTGGCAAACACCAGTTTAATATAGAATATAATTCTTATTAAAAAAAACCTACAGAAGTTCAAAAATTCCATCAAAAGTCAGAACACCATAAGCAAACAGAAATCAAATCTAAAAATTAACTGTAAAAGGTACACACAAGTAAATTTAAGATTACAAAAATGATCAGAATGCTTAGTAGTTCAACATATTTTACATAAAAGAAAGCTTTGTGTAAGATTTGTCAATTTTATTGGAAAAAAATGGAAGAGAAGGTGTGTGGGCCATTTACTCAGCTCGCCAGCCCACACCCATACTTGGGAGTGCATTTTCACTTCTTGACAAACTATATCTGTTTCTTTCCTAACTCAAATGCTTTGACTTTTTCTTTATCTCTCCTCCTAGCAGCTGCTAGGAATTTCACTGACCACGTACTGTCATTCTCTTACATTGTCTTCAAATTGTCTTCAAGCAAAACAAACAAGCAAACAAACAACAAAAACAGTGGAGATGCCCACAGTCACATCCTTTGTCCAACACGTCCACACCTCCAAATAGTGCCACTCCCTAGGCCAAGTTTATTGAAACCACCACAGGAGTTAATATGTATTCATAGGAGTTAATAGGGTGACATTCTTAGTTTATTGCTACTGCTTCATAAACTGTTGCTACTTTTAAAGGAATATCAAGTCACTGGGAATCATTTTGTAAAGTTACACTTTTACTTCAACTTCACAATCAAAATGACACTGAGGTGAAAAGACACTGCAGAAACTCACTTCTGCCATCTTTGTTTGTAGTGATAATATTAACCTTTCTCCCGGAAACGGCTTGCTTTTTTATCCTGCATGTCTACAATGTTAAAAAGGATTCGAAGTTTCCAGAATTATAAGCCTAGCAAACACATTTCCTGAAATTGTATTACTTTGAGTTTGGAGAAAGCACACTGGGGAAAAAAATAAACAAAAAAGAACAAAGATTGTGTTTCCTTTTAAGACCCTTAGCTCTTACTATTCAACAGTGAATCAACAGTGAGCATTTGATTTGCCGGAGGCAAACATGAAATCGGCCTCCCTGTTTTAGTTTGTATTGTCTGTTATTCTTATTAGATAACTCTTGAATGACCCTAGATTCTCTTCTCTGAGGGACCTTCTGCACATTGTGATGTCCTCACTGCATTTATGAATTTCACCAATTTGAAAAGAAATTCATTTACCCAATTTTATATTGCGAGGCATCCAGTGATACAGATCATTCTATAGTATAGAACATAAGAGAAAGAGAATCACAGAGAAGGATTTATTGTAGTGAGCAGGTATTTCATCTAGTAGTAGATATAGTAACATATATCATCCAACCTTGTGCTCTCTCAAAGAAGGTTCATGTTTGTTGAGGGAAAAATGATTCAATAACAGATATTTAACTTCGCAAGCCAGAAAAAGCCTCTTTGTTTGGTGTCCTTGCCCATAGAATAGGAATACTCTCTGTCACACCTTTGCTCAAAAACAAAATTTAAGCTTCACTGGCGACAGCTGAAAGCAACAAGATATTGAAAAAGTAAAGATTAACTGTGACTGGAAAACTGAAGAAACAGGAAGCCATTAAGAGAATGTTGTAGGGAGATTTCATATTAAGAGAGCTGATTTACATGATAGCTGCTTCATAACACGGCACTCTGACTGACTTGTTTGTCGAAGACACCCTTAAATCATTTTATTCTCCATTCCAGAGTTTCCTAGAAGTTCGCCAGGTTCAGAAACTCTCTTGTGGAAAGGACACTGCCATGCGGCAAGGAAGCCAACAGATTCATGCAAAGTTTCACATGGTATGAGAATCTTGTCTATTCCTGGGCAATTTACCTAGCTGGCAACCAGCATCAGTTTTCAACCTAGCCATGTTCACTCAGCTTTCTTTGGAAAAGTAATATCTTTCAACCCAGTCTGTTGGTGTTAATACCCCTTGTAAAACATTATTAAAACTATACTTTTCTGCAGGGCTAACTGTCTGTTGCAAGAACAAGTTTCCTTAACTAGAGTTGAAGTCTATTACACTAGTTGGTGGGTTTAGTCACAAATATTTATAGATTATTCTTTTTCAGAATTACGCTGCTTTTGTAAATTAGCAGTTGTATATTTAACTGAATAATCGGGATTTCATTAGCATTGAATAAAATTGGGTTTCCCATGTTTTCCCTCTTGATAAGTGGCTTTTAAGTCAATTTAGAGAATTGGTGGTTACTGACAATATATGAGTGTCACTAATTTACCCTTAGGGATATTTATTCTGTGATGATCATGTGGTTCGTAGGCATATTTGTTGGATTGGATGATTGGTTGCTCCACTCCTTGGGAAGCTTGCATGGTACCTTCAAATACAATGAAAGCTAGTCCACAGGGATGGGACATTCAAGTCAGGACTAGCTCACTGGCTTCTGGGTCCTCTTTCTGAAGTGCATAGTGTCTTTAGCAATAGGGAGTTATGTACCTTCCACCACTCAGAGTAACCAAGAACAACAATAATAAGGTATACGTTTTAGGAGTCTCTTGGGATAGCCCTGACACTGGCCCTTTTCTAAAGTGAGGAGCTGAACATGATTGTTGGTGTCTGGGTTTCCCCAAATGATGATAAATTGAGGAAGAACAGGGGATAATTAAAATCAGTCCAATTAGAAGGCCTGAGAGATGTCTTATAAGCTGCCTATACAGGAAGTGTTTGTACAGGGAGCGTTTTACTCAGTCTTTTAACTGAGTAGAAAAATAAGACAATGTTTCATTCTAAGGTAACAGAGAAAAACTTTAGCCTGACTAATAGATAGTAAAGCCTGAAACCAAGGGACCCCTCAGGTACCCTAGTGGTGAACTCTGGGGCAGATCACATAACTAAAGCACGATTAGACTGAAATGGAGAGAGGAAGACATAGATCTATGGGACTTGGTTCGAGACACCTTAAGGGAGGAAGTAGACTTGAGAGATTTCTGGAAATTCTATGAACAACTTTACTTAGGGTGAAACTGGCTTGGGTAAGGGAAGAGGAACCATTTCTGTGTGTCCACAGCATGACTGTCAGAATGCCTTAATCTTTTTTTTAATTGTACACCATACTTTCCGTTGTTACTTTGTGTTGTATGCCGAACATACCTTCCTGCTGAGTCAGGCTTTGTTTTCCAATTGCAAGGTGGAACTGGATGATTTCATTTGTAAATGTAATTCACAGAGAAGGTTTAATACTTCCTGATAGTGCCTTGTTTTCTTAACATTGAATTCTGCAGGTGTGACATCCTCGAGCAGATCTGACCTTCAAGGGTCATTGGCAAATTCTCCTGGCCAGTTGGTAAAGGTTTCCAGACAGATGGTCCCTGCCCTCACTACAATTTTTTTACAGTTCTTTGGGAAAGTAATGATCATATTGGAGGCTCTAGAGAGCTGTTGTGCTCAGGATACATAAAAGTGCAATTGTTGAGAAGCAGAGGGCTTCCCTGTGTAGTCTCCTGAAACTAAAATCGAGTGCCTTACTTTCAAATGCATCGTGTTTGGAGCAATTAAGAAAGAACTTTTCTTTCTTAATCACTATTAGCTACTGGTGCGAAGAGCATCTTACGTTTATTAGCACCTGATTATTGAAGTTATCCATTTGAGAGTTTATAAACTATTCAGGTTCTGCTATTGTCTTCTGCATCTCCTTGTGTCATAATTGCATTTATTTTTTTAGGTAATACCAGTTTTATATACAGATACATGTTTCTTATTTTTTATCCAAGGGTGCAAAGAGCAGGGCGTTAGTCATGGAATGGCAGTTGTGGTTTCCTCTTTCTTGCAAAGATTCTATTGTGTGGGGAGGTATGTCTTCTATAAAATAAAATAAAATAAAATAAAATAAAATAAAAGCAAAACAAACAGCCCCTCTAATCTCATCTGGAAACTGATTCTCATTGATACAAAATGAGGAAAATGGAAATAACACTGGGAAAAACTATAATCCTTTTTTTCTAAAGACAAACATGAGAAATTGGTTACCAACAAAATCTATAAAGCAGGGAAGTTCAAGGCAAATTACTTGTCTTCGATTTGTCATGGAAACATTCTCCTCCCCACTGAATCAATAAAACCCACTTTTTGTCTTGCTCTGGGATTCACCAAACTTACTGTTTCCTGGTATATATAAAACTCATTTTTGTACCCTTTAAAACCGTATCCTGTGGTAATCTGCTGGAAAATAATCATATCAAGAATGAAAGTCCATCAGGTACACAAAGAAGGTGGTGCCCTCTGAAAGGACTGGGGCCTCTTCAAGCCACATGCTGTTCTGGTTACAGTTTCTCTTCAATTGTTTGGGGTCATAACAATTTATCTGATATTTATTAATTGATTAAAAATTTTTAGGTAAAAATCAGTCTAAACAATAGGAAAATATATGTGCCCATTAAATTGGTACATAACAATATACATGGCATGAAGATACTTGGATATTAAGAGCATGGTGTGCTCTAGTCCAATTCATAGTGTTATGGAAAATATTACCTGCTCATTTCTTGGTCACTTCTGTTCATATTTCTTCCTGTCTTCTGAGCTGTGAGTGACCTGCTGATTTGTGTACTGGTGTGAGTGCTGGTTCCCATGCTCTGTGTAGGATTTACTAACCAGTTCTTAAATCAAATATAATGTTCCCTCTAAGACTATTGCAGCAACAGGTCAAAGTCTAGTTCCTTAAATGTTAACGTATACTATGTTCATATGTTAAGGAGGTAATTTCTTTTTAAAACTTTTTGTTCTTCAGTGGTAGACTTTATTTCTCTGGTGAATTTTAACTGGAGAATAAACATGAAAACAAAACAAAACAACAACAAAAATCCTTGGTTCATAATCACTTACTGAATGCCAGAGACTTTTTACCACCATACATTACCTGAAATTAAAATATTCTTCTATAAGGATGCCATCTTTGTTAGAGGCCCTTTGTTCTGTGAAAGCTCAATTCCCCAGCATAGGAGTGTGCCATGGCAGGGAGGTGGGAGGGATTAGTGGGTTGGGTAGCACCCTCCTGGAAGCAGGGTGTGGGGGGAATGAGATAGGAGGGTTTCCAGAAGGGAAACCTGGAAAGGGGATAATATTTGAAATGTAAATAAAGAAAATATTCAATAAAAGAAAACAGTAAAAAAGGAAAACTAACAAACTAACAAAACAAAAAGAAAAAGAAATGTGAGGTAACTTGTTAAGGTCATGGTAAACTAAGATTATTGTCAGAGAAGCTACTGCCAAGAAGTCTCATTAACATGGCTATTTAAAGTTCCTCAACAATGAATACACCAATGGACAGGGGAAAATCTCTCAGAGCCTCAGCCCTTGACAAAGAATATGGGCAATTTGGAAATGCTGAAAATGGATGAAATGATTATCTCCAGGAGAGAGGACCATTGGTTGGTTTTCAATAACAAGTAGTCAGCCTCAGATCATATACATACAGGTAGCATATGGACTAAGGAGGTTGTATTTATGCATTATGATTGAGTATATCAATAAAGAAAAGTGGCCATGAATTTGAGGGAGACTGCTGCATAGGAGGGATTGGAAGGAGAAAAATGAAATAAAGGGAAAATGATATAATTATATTATAATTTTTAAAAATATAATTACATAAAAAACTGTCCAAAAACTGCACAAATACAGGTAATCATTCTTATTAGTAGTCAATAAGTTTGGGTGGACTGTCAGCAATAGATAGTCTGAAGAGATAAGCAATTAAGAGATTAGCTGGATTTTCTCTGTTTCTTTGCTCTAATTCTTGTCTTACCCTAATGTTGTTGAATTCAATTCAGAAATGAAAGAATGAGTGAGGTAGCCCAGACCCAAAAGGATATGCATGTCATATAATCACTGATAAGTGGATATTAGTAAAAAAAAAAAAAGCAGAATACCTGTGATTCAACTCACAGACCATATGAAGCTTTATAAAAAGGAATTCCCGAATGTGGATACCTGAAAGCCACTTAGAAGGGGAAGATAATAATCAGGGAGGCAGAGACAGAGACAGAGAGAGAGAGAGAGAGAGAGAGAGAGAGAGAGAGAGAGAGGAAACTGGGTGGAGGAGGGGGTAGGGGAAAAAGAGCAGGATTAAGTATGGGGAGAGAGAAGAGGGAAGCATGGGGGGACAATAGAAACATGCAGCACTGGGGGCTAGGAGTTAGGGCGATCCTCTAGAAAGACCCAGAGACCTGGGATGTGAGAGGCTACCAAGCCTCAATGGGGATGACATTAGCTGAAATGTCCAACAGTGGAGAAATGGAACTGGAAGAGACCACCTCAAGTGGAAAGACATGGCCCCCAGGTGAGATGGGGGCCACCCATCCATCTTTAAGATTTTTAACCCAGAATTGTTTCTGCCTAAAAAGAAATGCAATGGCAAAAATGGAGCAGAGTCTGAAAGAAAGGCCACCCAGTGTTGGAACAAACTTGATATTAATTCCAAGAATACACACACACACACCCAATCCTGACACTATTACCGAGGCTATATTGCACATGCAGACAGGAGTCTGGCAAGGCTGTCCTTTGAGAGACTCTACTAGCAACTAAGACAAATGCTGATACTTTCAACCAACCATTAGATTGAGGTCAGGGACCAATAAGGAAGAGTTAGAGGAAGGACTGAAGGAGCTGAAAAGGATGGCAACCACATAGGAAAAACAACAGTGTCAACCAATCTGGGCCCCTCAGAGCTACCAAACACTAAGCCAAAAACCAAGGAGCATACATAGGCTGGTTCATGTCAAAGGCACATGAGTAGTAGAGGACTGCCTTCTATGGCTGCAGTGGGAGAGGATGCACTTAATCCTGTGGAACACTAGAAGATAGAGAACCCTCAGAGTTTTCCATAACTAAATCTTGTTCCCTGGGTATTAATAAAAGTTAAATGATGGTGTGAGAAAATGAATTTATAACTGTTATAATATGCCTGAGATATACTGCTACATTGCATCATCTGTATTCTAGTTACAAATTTCTTAATATATGACCATCTTCTTTGGCATAGTTCTGCAAATATGGTATAAAGAGAATAAATTGTCTGTACCTTTTTCTATCAGCCTATACAGACATAAAACATTCTGCACACATCTTTGACTATCTGTGAAAGCCCAGGCTTTCTAGAGAAGTTTAGTGCCGTAGGGTTTAGAAAGTGATTTAAGGAAAGAAAGAACGAGAGCATTGCTTACCCATATTCCCATAGGTCTCAGAGCTTGCAGCTGGGAAAAGGGGAATCTACTAACAACAGCTGGAGTAAGGAAGACTCACTGAAGCCCAGCTGACTTTTATTTCCACACAATGCCACTTAGGGGTAGTTATGAATGACAGCGAAAGCTATCTCAAATCTATTTTGATGTCACTTTTCAATTCTTGGATGCAAGTTCAGTAAGATTGACTCTCAGAGGAATTCATTGCATTTGCATCATTGACTGGAGATCATATGAACAAGTAAAAGCTATAAACAGTGAGTTTTAAGAAGGTGTCATTTTATGGACTCCTTTTTTTTTCCTTTGCAGCCCAAAATATCAGCAAGAGAGACTCCAACGACAGAAAGAAGAAAATAATACCTAAAAATAAAGCAAAAGTGCCATCTCTCCAATACTGATTTTTGAGGTAAAGAGATGTAAAAATGAAAGAGCTTACAGTGCCTCACTCCTACTTCAAATTCTGAAAATAAACCTGCTGTTTGACTGCTGCTTAAAGAAAGAAGAGGGTGGAGCATAGAAGTTTAAAGAGGGAGCACTCTGAAATTAATAATAGGATCTATATAAGAGGTGTTTAGAAAGTTACATAATAGTTCAATTAGTGCTTTTTATTCACTATGGAATAAATACTCCACGTTAATTATTTGAATGTAAATTAAATCTAAAGACAAAAGGTAAATAATGAGTACCTCTGAAGCCACTCATATTTAAATTCATTCAGTTCACTCTCTGTCATGTTTGATCGATTCAGGGAACATCAATGGAAATAGTACAGCACAACAGCTCACAGGGAATGCTGTGTTCAAAAACTGAGCTCAAAGGAATATCTGTGCATTCACAAAACTTTCATTATAAATTGAAGTTTTCTTTGTTTTGATTTTTTCAAGATAATATTGTAAATTTGTGAAATTATTTGAGCCAATCACAGGATATGCCTGTAGAGAAAGTTGAGAATTGTAATTCTAAGTATTGGAAAAAAATAAGAACTTTTCATTTGGACAAGCAGAGGTAAATTCAACTAGGACAATGTGCAGACACAGGAATTGGATTATTTTTCCAATGTCTATTATCAGCAATTAATAACAGATTCCAGACAGAGTTCTGAACCAATTTTCCATAATTTCTAGTTGCAATGGTATATAGAAAAAATTAGGTAAACACCTCAGTCATGCCACTAAATTTGAACCACCTTTTTTTTTTTAAATATCATCACTGACAGAACCTGGGTGGGGTACTAGTAACTGGTATCCCTAACCATTTATACCTCTCACATCTGCTGTGTGTCAAGATAATTTTCTTCTGTCCTCTAATGTTTTCGAGATTGTGGTTGATGAACTGTCATAGCTTCTGGTCCCTACTTGACACAAACTAGAGTCACCTGAGATGAGTGAACTTCAGCTGAGAGATTTCTCCATCAAATTAGCCTGTGGCATTTTGCTAAGTGCCAATTGATGGAGGTGCACCTGCCCCACTATAGATGGTGCCAACCCTGTTCATGAATTCTGAGTTATACAAAGCACGTAGCTCAACATGAGCCCGCACGGAGCAGCATTCCTCTATGGTCTCAGCTTCAGTTTCTGCCTGCAGGTTCCTGCTTTGATAAACTGAAAGATGAAATAAATCCACTTCTCTCCAAGATACATTTTTTGGTCACAATATCACATCAAAAGCTTGCAAATCAGAACAAAAATTTTTCTTAAAACATAACAAAAATGTGAAGAGACAAACAAAATAAACTAATATAGAAAGATGACCAGGATGACCTCCTGTCTTTCCTCTCAACAGATACCAAGCATCCATGAGGTTTTTCCTAGATTTTAATGAAACACAAACTTTAGTTTATAGCATTACTATTATAATCAATTCTTTAGCATTAAATCTCATTTTCGATAAAAACAGAGATAATTTGATCAGTCTAAACATTTTGTATACAATGGATAATTCTTGTCTGAAAATTGGGTAAAGAATTTTTGTTTTCTGTTCTGTTTTTTAATGCATCTCTGGCTCACATTACTGAAATTCATTAATTGTAAAACTGGAATGTTTCACTCACTGATAATCTATTCATTACTTCTAAGAATATCACATTTTATTAGTCATACATATACTACTGAGATCATGGAGTGTCATATCAATTTTCTTAATACTAAAATTGTATCTACCTCTTTTTGAATGGTTGATTTTCAAAGAATGACCTATTTCTTGAAAAGCCTAAGCAAAAGAAAATAAGGCCCATTCTAAAAAGCAAAATTTTCACTCGCTTTTCAACAGTGTGAAGGCCTGTTCATTGGTACATTTTTAAGTGTCATCTTGGAAATTGAATCAGCTTGTTGGAAATCACTCTTGGTGAATAAATATACACCAGCTTTTTACCAATTCATTTCTTGTTTCCCAAGGCAATCCTAGCATTTTCATTGAAATTCTCTTTAAAATCTAGACTTCTGTCTTTTTTATTTATTTTTTTATGTGAAAGAGACCCTCAAAATATATGATTACATCTAGGTGACATCCTGAAGCTATTAATAATGAAGATATGAAACAAAAACCATAACTAGAAAATTGGACTATTATTAGTGACATAAGAAGCCAATGTCTATCCAGAACTATCACAGTATACCTTCAGTCTCAATCTCCTGCTTCTGGTGGGTTTCAGGAGCCATTCATTCAACAGCCACAGTAGACACTGTGCTTTCTCATATACCTCAATAGGAAATGACCACTCTCACAAAATCAACTAGAAGCTATGGGAAAAGAGCAATGGTTGCCTTCTGTAGTGACGTTGTAACTTGTTAGGCAGGGTTGAGTTCTCCAACTTGTGGATTGAATTAAAAGTCATGTGTGTGTGAGAGATTATGCTTATAATCAATTGATATAACTAAAAATACACCATAGTGAATTGAACAGTGTCTCTGCCAAATTTTTATCTATCCAGAATATAACTCTATTTGGAAATAAAGACTATGTCAGTGAAATCATGAAGCGATCAAGGATACCTTCCTTTAGGCTCTAAGCTCTATACTTTGTGTCATTGAAAGTGAAAGGCAAAGAAAACTTAGGTGCAGACATGTACAGAAACAAACACTGATGGAAACAGAGCTTCAAGGGATGTCTAAAATTATAGGCCAAAGAATTCTAAAAATTTCTGGAAATGCAGCTGAGAAAGAAGCAAGAAGCATTCTTTTCTGACATTTCTGTGTTTGCATTTCATTTCCATACCTATAGACACCTAATAGTGTGAGAAGAGAAAATGATTATTTTCTGCTTCTTTCAGTTGGTAATAACATCATTAGAAAAGAGAGACAGGGAAAGAAGAAAACCATTAAGTGTGATAACAAGTTAGGGGAAAAATGGACCTTAATTGTGCTTGGGAATTCTATGACTCAGTAGAGGACACATGGACTATTTATTTACTTATGCTGACAGAAGTAGATGTTATATAGTATGTAATTATTCACAAATTCCCTATAATTTATTGCTATTTTTAATGAGTTTCTTTTAGTCTCTATTTTGACCATGTTGTGCTCTTAAATGTATAGTCACACTGTTACTCAAAGAAAGTTGTTATGTAAGAAGAGACAATCGTGTAGTAACTCGGGCCTATAGGGATAGAAATAGTTAGGAGTTAGTAAGAAAAATGTAGACCCTGACAGTTTTATATATATACATATATATATGAAGTGTATATATATCAAATATTATCAAATAAGTTCATATTATTTTTTAGATCAAAGTTTATGGACCATCTACGTATAGATCTCCTAACGCCATAAACACTTATGTTCAGTTAGTTTGTACTAGGTAAGCTTGTAGCAGACTGGACCTTGCCTACTGGTACTCTGTTGCCAATGCTGTAGAAAAGTAGTCCTTCACAGTTTAGAAGAATCACCCCCAGTACTGTTTTGATGTATTTGATACTCAGATTCCCTCATAAACATCAGTGGTCTTCCCACAAAAACTAATTCCTCATCTTGTGGCTTGTTTTTGAGATAGACCTCTCCAAACTGATGGTTGTTTAGTGAGGATTTCTATGATCACATAGCTGTTATGAATCCTTTGGCGGACTGGTTGTTTTAGCAGTATCTCCCAGACCAACACACATGCCAAGCCATCCTGGTCTCAATTCACTTTGGCCTTAGAGCTGATCTTCATTTTTCATTCCTGGACTTCCAGATCCCTAATTGTTCTTTATACTATTCAGTGCTGACATCTCTCAAATAGAGAGTTTTTTTCACCAGAGATTAAGCATTAAGTTTAAAGAAGACAATAACTTCTTTCCTTTTCTCCCAGGAGGTCTTTTGTTTCCATAAACGTATCCACCCCTTCACAGTGATCCTCTTATGTTGCATTTTATATAAACTTCAAATAACTTCAAATAAACTCATTCTTAAAAACAAACTAATGAATTCAACTAGTCATACAGAGGAAACAGGCAAGAAGAAAAAAGTAGATTGAAATCAGATTCAACAAAGTTATTAAGAAAATAATGTGACTTTTCCTATTTGATCTCAGTAGAAAAATGATTTATGTTGAACTATTCTGCTATTATAAATGAGGGCATCATTAATTTTCCAGGCAAATGAATGGAACTAGAAATTATCATCCTGATTGAGGTAATCCCAAATCCAAAAGACATGCATGGCATGTACTCACTCATAAGTGGATATTAGCCATAAAATACTGAATACCCATGATGTACCACACAGGCTCAAAGAGGTTAAACTAGAAGGAAGGCCTAAATGAGTATGCTGGAATCCCATGTAGAAGGAGGGACAAATGAGTCATGGCAGACAGATGGAGGGGGGGATCTGGGTGAGAGAGGGGAGGAGGAGGGGAATAGGGAGGCAGGATAAAATATGGACAGAGAGAGGAGGGCTAGGAGACTAAGTGGAAATATACAGCTGCTGGGGGAGGGTGTTGGGCATAGAGGAAATTCTTTATGAAGTTCCAGAGACTTAAGATAAAGACAGTTCCCAGAAGTCAATATGAGTAAAATGCCCAACAGTGGGAATATGAAACCTGAAGAGAACACTTCTGGTAGCCAAACAGGACTCCCAGTGGATGGTTGCAGACATCAACTGTCTTAGTCAGGGTTTCTATCCATTCACAAAATATCATGACCAAGAAGCAAGCTGGGGAGGAAAGGGTTTATTTAGCTTACCCATTCAAGATGCTGTTCATCACCAAAAGAAGTCAGAACTGGAACTCACACAGGTCAGGAAGTAGGAGGTCATGGAGAGGTGTTATTTACTGGCTTGCTTCTCCTGTGCTTTCTCAGCTTGCCTTCTTGAAGAACCTAAGACTACCAGCCCAGGGATGGTACCACCTACAAGGAGCCCTATCCCATTGACCACTAATTCAGAAAATTCCTTACAGCTGGGTCTCATGAAGGAATTTCCTCAAGGGAGGCTCCTTTCTCTGTGATAACTCTAGCTTGTGTCAAGTTGACACACAAAACCAGCCAGTATACCAACCCACCTACAAAACATCTGACCTAAAAGTGATCCTGTCTAAAATAATCCAGGGACAAAGATGGAGGAGACACTGAAGGAATGGTTGACCCATGACTGACCCAACTTGAGACCCATCCTATGGTCAGGCACCAATCCCTGACACTATTAGTGATACTATGTTGTGCTTGTGGACAGGAGCCTAACATAGCTGTTCTCTAAGAGGATCTACCCAGCAGCTGACTGGGAGAGATACAGATAGTCACAGCTAAGTTTGAACTGAGGCTGGGGACCCCCTATAGAATAGTTAGGGAAAGGTTTAAAGGCCTGCAAGAAGATGGCAACACTACAACCTTGGAAGCTGCTAAAAAAAAGAAGCATATATGGTCTACTCCAAGGCTCTTGATTCATACGTAGCAGCAGACTGCTTTACTTGACTTCCTTGGGAGAGGATGTGACTGATCCCGCAGAGACTTGTTGCTCTGGAGTTGGGTGAAACAAGAGGGGGTGGAGTAGGGGGGCTCTCAGAGGTGAAGTAGAGGGAAAAGGGGATAGAAGCTCTTCAAGGAGGCACTGTGAAGGGTTTCAGCATTTGGGATGTAAATTAATTAATTAATTAAAATTCTCAGTTTTCTCATTTCCTTTTACATTACTCTAAGTGCGGGTTGTAAAATAAAATACATTTTCTGTTGATACAGAGTTGTCAATTCAAAGGGAAGAAATTAAAAAAATAAAAGTGTCACATAAAACATATTATAGCTAACCCCATCAACAAAGGAAGACTACACAATGGAAAGTTAAAACAGTCAATATATTCCAAATGATTTTTTCTGGGAGACATGTAATATTATTTTCGGTAGATGGAATGATTTCCAGAACTATAGGGGAAAAGTATCAAACCTTACAGAGAGGATGTGCATAACTTATTCTCGGGAGATTTAAACTTCATGGAATCTGGAGGTAGCAAGAAGAACTAAAGCTTTGAGCTTATATATCAGGTTGGTGTGCTCTGAAGATCTTAAAGGTGATGTTAAGAACTATTTTTCCCAAATAAAAACAGATTAAGCAATTGGATAGTGAAATGATTTATTTTTGAGTATCATTCTGCTCTTTGTACAAAACTTTGAAAGATCCATTTCAGAAAGCAGAAGACACTTAACATCCTATGATTATCTTAAGAAAAAGTCCAAACAAACATTGCTAATGGTAAGTGTTAAGATTGATGACTGTGTTGTTTTTAAGTTATATTTGATTCATTTTTTTGGTAATTATATCATACAACTTAATGAACTAGGACTGTGTAACCACACACTTCATACTAATTAACTGTGCAGGAGTTTCCCCATTCTAAATTCCAATCCAGAAAATAATTCCAACATCATAAAAGTTACAATGATTATTGGAAATAAAATTAGAATTACTGGGTAGGAGCTATATAGGTACATTAATTAAACCCTTGACACAGCATCCCTACAATACATGACATATCACCACGATGATTTATTTTAATTAGGCTCAGATGAATATAAATAAATGAAAGTAAATGTTAAAAGTTGACATCACCCGAGTTGTATTTTAGCAGTTATAAATTTACTTGATGTATAATTATGTATTGACTTTCTTTTAAATCTACAAAAATAGTTCTTCATACAATGAATCTCTCAGCTATTGATAAAGAAGTTTTATTAAGATTTGATTCTTACAATTGCTATTGGGAATAAAATGTTGGCTTAACACAACTCTTTGGAAACTATTTAATTTCCACTACTAAAGTTGCAAAATATTTTTAATAACCCTATGATAATAAACCTTGATGTTAGTCAATTTCTATATGTAGCAAAATTTGTTTACAAATGCAGTTTAAATAATAGTGCCCTTGTGTACATACAGACATATGTTAAGTAAAGAACATATGCTTATGTAACATTCTTCCTACTTTTTGCAAAATAATGCAGTTATATACTATACAGTAAAAACAATTGGAATATATTCCATATCTAGGATGTGTGTATGTGTGTGTGTGTGTATGTGTGTGTGTGTCTGCGTGTGTCTGTGTGCGTGCCAATGTGTGTGTGTAATTGTGTATGTGTGTGTATGTATTTGTGTATGGATATAGATACAGGTATGGACATTAATATATACTGACATGTAGTTGGATTTTTAACATGAGAAATACTTTCAGGGAACATGTCCTCTTGTAATACATGGAAAGCTTCTTGTCAAACTCAAGAAATAGAAAGAAAAGAATTGATGTATTGAGGGATTGTTTAAAACAATAACAGTGCAAGAACATAAAATACGATGTTCAAATAATCAACCTGGCAGTTCTAAAATTATCTTTTGGAAACATTAACGATTCTTTGTGTCTGTTTTGTAGGAACTTCAAAATATACTTATAGATAAAGTCACACAAATATTTATGTCCTAAACAGTTCAAATTTTATTAATTTTGTTATGTCCCTCATTTTCACTAAGACAATCACTATAGTTGACCTTGATGATCACTAGACTCCAAGGTTTTACACAGCACCAACTTGAGAGTTCCAGTTTTGTTTACAATATTGTTACATTACTAGAAAATATGACATTGAATGCACTCCAAAATATATAATGGAAAAACACTGCGTTCCACATTGACAGAACAGTTCTTGAAATTCACAAAGTCTGGTGGGAGAGAGTGACATTGTTCCTGACTCTGGGACAGGGCACAGGCGTGAGCCTCCATGAATGTTGATGGCTGCTGTGGGCATTAAAGCTTATTTGTAAAATAATGTACCTATTTCACATTCTTCTGAAGAATGTCCTCCCTGTTGACTCCATGAAAATTAGAAAGAGCACGAGTCTAAGAATTGAGGATGTAGCTTTGTCTCAGCAAAATGGTAAAAGCTGGGACCTTCAGGACAACCTTTAAGACTATAAGAAAGAGCTCTAAACCCCTGAGTTTGAAATATGTATAATTTCTCAACTATGCAAAACTTAAAGAGGCAATGTGAATTGTGAGAGGCTTCATGACTATAAAGGAACAAAAGCAACTATACTTTGAGCCAGCTGGTTAGGAAGATATAAAGGTAGGCAGATTCCTGATTTCAAGGTCAGCCTAGGACAGAGTAAGGTTAGGAACAGGTGTGGTAGAAATGTTATTTTTCCAAACCCACTCACACAACACCCGGAGGAAGCCCAAGTCCCAAGTACTCTAACATTCCTAGGATCAGAGGTGGGGAGGCTACAACAAATTCCCCAATACCCAGAAGAACTTCGTCCCACAGGATCCAGGGACTCGGGAATAACCTTACAGACAGTGGCATGGGTTCCTTCCAGTCTGAGCCCGGACCCTAAGCAGACTTGCTACGCAAGCTCTGCATCTACTCTTACAACCCCCAGAGGGAGCAGAACTCCTAGGTACTCTGAAATGCCCAGGGTCACAGAATCACAGGATTATGGAGAACTCTTGAGTCCCAGGGGATCAGACACAACCAAGAGCACTAGACCTCTGACACACTTCAGTCATAATTGAGGCCACAATATCTTTCTACCACCCAGTGTAACTGGGACCTCCACGGAACCAGAGGAATAAAAATCCCCACCCAAGCAGAGGCAGAGATTCCTTCCAGCTTGCACCTGTACCCAGAGCAAACCCAGGGCTTTGGTCTCCACCTACTCTTGCAACACCCTGAGAAAGCTTGACTCCCAGGAACTCTGATACACACAGGATCTCAAGATCACACGATCACAGAGATAGCTGGACTCTGAGGAGTTCTGACACATCCAGGATTACAGGAAGGACAGATTCCAGTCAGAGATGAAAAGGACAGGTATCACTAGAGATAACAAGATGGTGAGAGGCAAACAGAAGAACATAAGCAACAGAAAGCAAGGCTACTTGGATTCACCAGAACCCAGGTCTCTTACTACAACAAGTCCTGGATACCACATCACACCAGAAAATCAAGATTCAGATTTAAAAATCACATCTCATGATGATGATAGAGGACTTTAGGAAGGCTAAAAATAACTCCCTTTAATAGAGAACTTTAGAAGAATAAAAATAACTCCCTTAAAGAAATACAGGACAACACAGGCAAACAGGTAGAAGCCCTTAAAAAAGAAACACAAAAATCCCTTAAATAATTACAGGAAAATTCAACCAAACAGGTAAAGGAATTGAACAAAACCATCCAGGATCTAAAACTGGAAAGAGAAAAAAATTAAAAAAAAATCACAAAGGGAGAAAACCTTGGAGATAGAAAACCTAGGAAAGAGATCAGGAGTCATAGATGCAAGCATCACCAAAAGGAGAAGATCCTGGACAGGTGTCATACAGACCCTAGGAGAATACAAATGCCAACCCAGGCTACTACATCCAGAAAAACTTTCAATTAACATATATGGAGAACACAAGATATTCCATGTCAAAACCAAATTTGCACAATATCTTTCCACAATCCCAGCACTACAAAGGATATTAGATGGAAACTCCATCACAAGGAGGGGAACTATGCCCAAATAAAAGAAAGTAATCTCCTTGCAACAAACCTGAAAGAAGATAGCCACACAACATATTTCCACCTCTAACAACAAAAATAACAACAATCACTCTTCCTTAACATTTTGTAATATCAATGGACTCAATTCCCTAATAAAAAGACATAGACTAACAGACTGGATACATAAGCAGGACCCAGCATTTTGTTGCATACGGGAAACACACCTCAGTGATAAAGACAGATACTACCTCAGAGTAAAAGACTGGAAAAAAAAATCCCAAGCAAATGGTGCCAAGAAACAAGGTGGAATAGACATTTTAATGTGGAATAAAATTAATACTCAACCGAAAATTATCACAAATAGAAAGAATATTTTATGCTTGTCATAGGAAAATCTACCAGGTGAACTCTCAGTTCTATACATCTATGCTTCAAATTCAAGGGCACTCACATTCATAAAAGAAACTTTACTAAAGTTTACAAAGCACATATTGCACTCTACACAATAATAATAGGAGAATTCAACACCCTACTCTCATCAATGGACAGATGATGGAAACAAACTAAAAGGAGACACAGTGAAATGAGCAGATGTTATGAACCAAATTGATTTAACAGAACGAATGGTTTCATCCTTAAACAAAAGAATATATCTTCTTCTCAGCACCTCATGGTACCTCTCCAAAACTGACCATATAATTGGTCAGAAAACAGGCCTTAATATAAACAATGAGATTGAAATAACCCCACACATCCTATCAGAACACCATGGCTAAAAGCCGGTTTTCAATAAGAACAACAACAACAACAACAACAACAACAACAACAAAAACAAACAAACAAAAACCCAGAAAGCCTGCACTCACATGGAAGGCAAACAATGCTCTACTCAGTGATAACCTGGTCAAGGAAGAAATAAAGATATTAACGACTTCTTAGAATTTAATGAAAATGGAGGAACAATATAACAAAAGTTCTGGGACACAATGAAAACAATGCTAACAGGAAAACTCATATTCCTGAGTGCCTCTAAAAGGAAACTGGAGAGAACATACACTAGCAGCTTGACATCATACCTAAAAGCTCTAGAACAAAAAGAAGCAAATACTGGATGAGAAGATGGCAGGAAATAATCAAACTCAGGGCTGAAATCAATCATGTAGGAACAAAAATACCTACATAAAAAAATCAAGAAAACCAGGAGTTGGTTCTTTGAAAAAATCAACAAGACAGATAAACCCTTAGACAGTCTAATCAGAGGCCTCAGAGACAGTGTCCAAATTAACAAAATCAGAAAAAAAGAGACTTTAAAACAGAATCTGAGGAAATTCAAAAAATTATCAGATTCTACTACAGAAGTCTATATTCAACAAAACTGGAAAATCTGGAGGAAATATACAATTTTTTAGACAAACACCAGGTACCAAAGTTAAATTGGGACCAGATAAAGCATCCCAACAGTACCATAACCCCTAAAGAAATTGAAGCAGTCATTAATAACATTATTTTAAAACGGGGTATAGAGTTAAACAAAGAAATCTCAACTGAGGAATATTGAACAGCAATGAAGCAGCTAAGGAAATGTTCACCATCATTAGTCATCAGATAAATGGAAATCAAACTGAGATTCTACCTCACACCAGTCAGATTGACTAAGACCAAAAACTAAGGCTACAGCAGATGCTAGTGAGGATGTGGAGAAAGAGGTATATCCCCATTGTTGCTGATATTGCAAGATGGTACAAGCCCTCTGTAAATCATTCTGGTTATTCCTCAGAAAATTAGACATAGTGCTACCAGAGGACACAGCTATACCACTCATGGGCATATACCCCAAATTGCTCCAAATTATAACAAGGAAACATAATCCTCTATGTTCATAGCAGCTTTTTTTTAATAATATCCAAAAGCTGGAAAGAACCCAGATGTCCTTCAACAGAGGAATGGATACAGAAGATGTGGTATAGTGGAATACTACTCAGCTATTGAAAAGAATGAGTTCATTAAATACTTAGGCAAATGGATGGAACTAAAAAAAATCATCCTGAGTGAAGTAACCCAATCTCAAAGGAACACACATGCTATGTACTCAATGATAAGTGGATATTAGCTCAAAACCTCAGAATATCAAAGATACAATTACAGAGCACATGGAGCTCAAGAAGAAGAAAGGCCAAAATGTGGATGCTTCAGTTTTTCTTAGAACGGATAACAAAATACTCACAGGAGGTAATATGGAGACAAAGTGTAGAGCAGAGTTTGAAGGACAGGCCATCCAGAGACTGCCCCACGTGGGGATTCATTCCATTTGCAGTCACCAATCCAGTCACTACTGGGATGCCAAGAAGTTCGTGCTGACAGGAGCCTTATAGAGCTATCTCCTGAAAGGCTCTGCTAGAGCCTGACAAATAGAGACAGATGCTTGTAGCCAACCATTGGACTGAATATGGGGTCCCAAAGGAGGAGTCAGAGAAAGGACTGAAGGAGAGGAAGGGATTTACAACCCCATAGGAAGAACAACAATATCAACCAACCAGAACTGCCCCCCCCAGAGCTCCCAGGGACTAAACCACCAACCAAAGGGTACACAAGGAGGGACCCAAACCTCTAGCTGCATATGTAGCAGAGGATGACCATCATTTTGAGGCATCAATGGGAGAAGAGGCCCTTGCTCCTCTTAAAACTCATCAACGAGAGGGGAGTGCCAGGGTGGGCAGGCAGGGGTGAGTGGTTTGGTGGGTAGGTGAGCACCCTCATAGAAACAGGGAAGGGGAGGTGGGATGGTATAGGGTGTTTCTGGAGGTGAAACCTAAAGAGAATAATATTCAACATGTAAATAAAGGTAATGTCCAATAAAAGAAAATTATAAAAGCAAAAAATGCAATTGTTATTTATTATTTCAGTACAGGGTCCCACCACCCAACTAGCTTATATTCTGTGCTTAGCAAGAGCAAACAGATCTTTGAGTACTTTTTCAATTTTAAGAAAAAAACATTGCATGATTTCTGTCTCTTAATAATCAAAGGTCTAAGGGGATGCTGATTCATAAGATAATCTAACAGAAACCTGGAGTAAATGACTAGATTGATATGTACATGGGAAAGACAGAGAAACTTAACCTTGTGTGAACCTGAACGATTAACTTTCAATTTTGTCACATATGTAAGCTTATATCCTTTACATATGGAATTTCAGTGAACCCATGAGTCATTTTATTTCACACTGTGGTGGTGTGGGAAAGGCGACATCGCCTTGGAGAAAGGAGAGGAGGAATGGGGAGGAACTGTGGGAGGGTGGATGGGGAGAGGGATAATGACTAGACTGTAAAAAAAAAAAGAAAATAATTTTTAAAATAACATATTGAAAGAGTAGAGTATGTCAAACTACAATGGAAAAAAGTAGACGGAGGCCAAGCAAGCATGGTTCTTTCAAGGTAAGATGCCTGTTTGTCCACTTTAGTGTCATGGTTGTGGAACAAGGGTGAAATTCAATGTTTAATTTAAAATGCCCATTCAAGGTAGAATTGTAGTATCTATACATTTCTATAGCATTAGACTTGCTCTAATTTTATTAAGATTTCTATCATTTATCTTCATTTTGGATTATATTTTAAGGTATATTTAAATAACTGTCATGATCAATAGGTATAAAAATGTAAGAATATTAAGAATTCTTGACAAAGATGTACAAAACCATTTTATCGATTTATTACCTTACTGTCTCTTAATGCACAAACTCATTACAAGCACTGTATATTAGTCTTTTTTTTAAGTTTGTGTTTTCTGAATTTACTACACTATTGACTCTTATTGTCACAAATGATTTTTTGATATAAACTTGGTTCAATTAGTCTATAATATGTCTTACATCAATCTAGAAATTTTAAAGCAGCTTATTATATACCACAGTTCTATATGCTATAGAATACATCGTAATGCAGGGTACATTTTCTCATATTTTATGTAGACATGCCCTTTTATCAAATGGGGTCTTCTCCTTTTCTAAGGGGAAGGACGGGGGAAGATTTGTGAGTGTAAGACTAGGAGAGAACAGAAGTGGGCTGCAATTGGGATGTAAAGGTGAGTAATTAAATATATTAATTAAAAGAGCATTGCTTTATTACTATCAATAGTTATTTCTGTTATAACACAGATAAAATTGTTTTTTTATTGCTGCTGTTGTGATTTCTGTTCTTAACAAGTCAAGTTTCACTCTATATAATGATTATCAAACGAATCTAAATATAATATCATTAAAATGTATTCTCCACCCACTTTTATCATTTGCTTATTACCCATACTTACACCTACTACTACTTACATACTCACACACATCTACTAAGGAAAGTAAGTTTCACATAAATGATACTCTAGTTGAAAAATATTAATGTGCTAGATGCTACTTTCAGTAATAAGACATTGCACTGTCATCTAATCTCATGACTAAATTTTTTCCCAATTCTGTGTCACGTTTTATACATGTGACCCAAAAAATCAATTGAAAATTATTTATTTTTTAATTAATATTTGACTGTTATTTATCTTAATAATCCAATCAATTATAACACATATACGATGGCATAGGTTGTTGATTCATAATGTATCACTGATGAACATATAGAAGCTCATATTTTGAAGCCTCAGAACTGAATTTAACAAAAAAGGGAAGTTGAAATAACATGAAAAGCATAGCTCCCTGATATTATATATATATATATATATATATATATATATATATATATCTTAATGTCCATTGCAGCTCAAATATGTGGTGAATTAGCTCATGAGTAAAATGAACAACATTTCTAATAGATAATAGATATTAAAAGGAGAGTAAACGTAAGGAAGAAGATAAAATAAAAATGTCTACTCTCTTAATCTCATCTCTATCATCAATTACTTTTTGAATTACAAATGGCTCTCGTATACACTATCATTTGTCTTAAGTATAGTTTAGTAGAAGGAAACCACTTTTCACAACAGTTATTCTCCCCCTAGGCTTGGTTTTAAGAACGTTTTCTTGAATACAAAAACCTGTGGTTACTATTGTAGAAACCTTACATAGCCTGCAGTTACCATGTATGAAGCTACAAAGAGTGGTACTTTTTAAACCTCTAACCACTAAACACCCTTCCATGAGTGTTACAAAGAGAAATGTTTGAAACTTCCAAATAATATAGCTTCAAACAAAGCATAAACAGAATAAATATTAGGAGTCCATTTTCTCGCATATTATGTTACACCCAGCAGCAATTCCAGTAGGTATTTACTTATTTATGTCAATTCATTGTTACTTTATGGCTCTTATAAAAGTAGACAGCTGTAGGATGTACATTACATCAATTATTGAGAGTGTGGTGTGCATAATGTGAAGGAATTTTGTCTGCTAAGAGAAGATACCAGGAAAAAAGAAAGAAAACACTCTCAGATCAAGAAAAAAATTAGAAAAGTGAGAAAATGCACTGGATAATATTGATGTTAAATATTAAGAAATGAAGTTTAGCAGAAAATTTCACATTTTGAAATTCCACCTTCCAAATTTAAGAAACAGATAAGATCTAGAATGCTAAAAATGACCCTATGACATTTGTAGATAAGAGGATGGAACTAGACCACAGTCATTTTTAATGTGGTATTATGGGATTTCTGAGTGTGCACATGAGTAGGACCCTGATTCTTGTATTTTCCCCCTTGTTTGTTTGCCTTGTGCAACAGTTTCAACATGATTTTTTATTTATCTTATTATATTATATTTTGTTATATTAAAGAAAAAACAGTGAACCTTATGAGGGGCTATCCATGCTTCAGTAGATATACTAATACAATGGCCATTCTGCTAGAAATAAGTGGACATAGTGTGTTTTACAGAAAATAACACTTGTGTGGGGCAAGACAAAAGAACGGGTATGGTTGAACAGATTCAAAAACCCCTGGTAAATCTCATAATTGAGAATGGTAGGCACCAGAATTAGCTCCAGACCCTGTCATGGAATACACATGAGCATGACACCCCACTAAGAGACCCGTAACAACCTGTTATGTAGGATAGAAAGCTAGAGTTCTCCATGCTAATGAGGAATCTGGATAGCCCTGAAATTTTTAGCTAATGAGCTTCCCTTCCTGTTCTTCCTTTTTTGTAAGAGATATTTAATCCCTGATTCACCCTCAGTAAGACATATGCATCTTTATCCACCATAATTAAATCAGGTTGGACAAGCAAGGACCATCTCCCTCAGCAAGGGCCACTACAGGGAATGGGGGGGGGGCATTCATCACAAGAGGTCTCCCATAAAAAAGTCCCTTTTCTAGCCCATCCAAACTTCTGGCACTCACTCAGAGCTAAGCTGGATTCCACCCCAGACTTGGGCTCGTTGGGAACCAAAGGGCTCCTCTTTCCAATCCCTCACAGTCCCCAGGGGAATCTTTGTACACAGGAGGATGAGAGCCACTACTCTCAACTCTTTTTAGTTGCCAGCAACATTTGGGTGGACAGGAGTATATACAAAGAATGCTCCAACTTATAACAAGGACACATGCTAAACTATGTTCATAGCAGCCTTATTTATAATAGCAAGAAGCTGGAAAGAACCCAGATGTCCTTCAACAGAGGAATGGATACAGAAAATGTGGTACATCTACACAATGGAATATTACTCAGCTATCAAAAACATTGACTTCATGAAATTCTTAAGCAAATGGGTGGAACTAGAAAATATCCTGTTTGAGGCAATTGAGTCCTAAAAGAACACACATAATAAGCACTCCCTGATAAGTGGGTATTAACCCCAAAGCTTGGAATAACTGTTATACAACCCACAGACCATATGAATCTCAAGAAGAAGAAAGTCCAAAATGTGGATGCTTAGTTCTTCTCAGAATATGTAACAAAATACTAGGAGGCAGAGGGTGGGATGGGGTTGGGAGGAACAGAGGAGGGGGAGGGGGAAAGGGAGGCAGGATCAGGTATGGGAGGAGACAGGGATGTTATACAGAGGGTCAGGAATGTGAACAGTGGTATGTAGCAATGAGGGGTGGGGAACTGGGGGTAACCACCAGCAAGTCCCGGATGTCAAGAAAGCAGGAGGCTCCCAGGACCCCAGATGGATGACATGTTCTGAAATGCCCAACAAAGGGGAGGGAGAACCTGTAGAGACCATATCCAGAGATGAGGCAAGGCCCTGGGTTGGGGAATGGTCCAACCACTCATCTCCAAGTTTTTAAACCAGAATTGCTCCTGTCTAAAGGAAATAATGAGAACAGAATGTGAAGCAGAGACTGAAGGAAAGGCCAGCCAGAAACTATCCACCTGCAGATCCATCTCATATACAGTCAACAAACCTAGACACCATTGTGGATGCCAAGAAGTGCTTGCTGAAAGGAGCCTAATATAGCTGTCTCCTGAGAGGCTCTGCCAGAGCCTGACAAAGACAGAATTGGAAGCTCATAGCCAACCATTGGACTGAGCACGTGGACCTCGATGAAGGAGTTAGAGAAAGGAGTGAAGGAGCTGAAGGGATTTGCAACCCAATAGGAAGAACAGCAATATCAACCAACCAGACACCCCAGAGCTCCCAGGGACTAAATCACCATCCGAAGAGTACACATGGAGGGACCCATGGCTTCAGCTGCATTTATAGCAGGATGGCATTGTTTGGCATCAATATGATAAGAAGTCCTCAGTCCTGTGAAGGCTTGATCCCCAGTGTAGGGGAATGTCAGGGTGGTGCAGTGGGAGTGGATGGGTGGGAGGGGGAGCACCCTCCTAGAAGCAGGGGGAAGGGGTACTCAATAGGGGGATTGTGGAAGAAAAATTGTGAAAGGTGATAATATTTGAAATGTAAATACATAAAATATCTAATAATAAAAAAATAATAAACACTGTTTCTGTTTCAACCTCCACTGTTTACACTCAGAGAAACATGTGCTGGAAACCCTATCCTAGACTGCATTTTGTCTTCCCTGAGTGGCATGTTAGCACCCCAGGACACGAGTATTGAGGACAAAACACAGTCTAATGGTCCTGTATTTGCCTACCCTGAGTGGCACATTGGCAGCATTGGGACACTCTGGTGTTGAGGCAGAAATGCAGAGTAACACATATGAAGACCATTTCTGGACTCACTCTTAAGTTCCAAAGAGCCATATTGGACCCAAAGAGAGTTCTGCTGCTTCTTGAAAGCCTTTGGAACTTTCTAGCTCCACCAGTCGATCCCAGATCTGTCCACTCAGAACACCACATGTAGAGGTGTATTGTACATGGTTCCATGAACTTTGTCTAGTGCTGGACTGTTGTTCAATCCTGAGGAGCCTTGCAGGACCCAAGGAACATCCTATTTCCACATGAGTGACTATGGAGACCCTAAGAACTACCTCCCACTGATCTCTTGTGATCAGGGTCTACCTGATTGATAGACAGTCAGCAGAGTAAGGAACCCAGACCTTCACTGTCTGGCCTACAGCCCATCTACCCCACCTTCCTGAGAATTACTCTTGTCACCAGGAACATCCACCCAACATCAGGGAAAACTGGATAACTAAAGACAGCATAAAAACACAATCAACAAGACTCAAAGTCCAGCTTTCCTGCTAGAGTAAACCCTGGATATCCTATAAAAATGAAGTATAAGAAGATGACTTTCATTCCAATATTATGACGATAATAGAGGTCTTTATATAGGAAACAAATAAACACTTTAAAAAATACAGGGAAATACATTAAAACAAGAAGAAGGAAATAAATATAAAGAAATATAGGAAAATACAATCAAACAGGTGAAGGATATGAATAAAACTGTACAAGACCTGAAAAAGGTAAATAACAGCAATAAGGAAAGCACAAATGGAGACAATCCTACAGATCAAAACCTAGGAAAGGTAACAGGAACTACAGATGTAAACAGCACAAGCAGAATATAGGCGATGGAAGAGAGGATCTCAGGTAGAGGAGATACAATAGAAAAATCAATATATTAGCCAAGGGAAATGCAAAAATCTAAAAAGTCCATGTTATATAACATCTAAGAAATTTGAGACAATATGAAATGGCCAAACCTAAGAATAATAGGCATAGAAGAAAATTCCCCAAAGACCTAGAAAAATCTTAAACACAGCTATAGAAGAAAATGCTCCTAACCTAAAGAAAGAGAAGCCTATAAAGTTACAAGAAACATACAGAATACCAATCAGATTGGATCAGAAAATAAAATTCTATCACTACAGATTAAGCAACAGGCTAAATATGCAGAACAAAGAATGAATATTAAAAGCTGCTAGGGAAAAAGTCAAGTAACATCTGAAAGTAGACCTATCAGAAATTCACCCAATTTTTCAACTGAGACTCTCAAAGCTAGAAGAGTCTGGGAGGAGGTTTTGTAGAATATAAGCCATCACACATGTTATTCGAGACTACTCTACCCAGTAATACTTTCAATTGCCATAGAAAGAGAAGCCAAGATAATCTATAATGAAACCAAACTAGGGGTTGGGGATTTAGCTCAGTGGTAGAGTGCTTGCCTAGCAAGCACAAGGCCCTGGGTTCGGTCCCCAGCTCTGAAAAAAAAAAGAAAAAAGAAAAAAAAAACCAAACTAAATAATATCATTTCACTAACCCAGTCCTATAGAGGATACTAGAAGAAAAACTCCAACCCAATGAGGTTTCAAGAAAACACAAGAAACAAATAATTTCACACCATTAAAACCACACACACACACACACACACACACACACACACACACACACACACAGGCAATCACCACCATCATCAAGATAACAAGAAATAACCATCATTGGTCAATTCTCAACCTCAATGGACTTAATTTCCCAGTTTGAAAATAAGCAAGCAAACAAAAACAGGCTAACAGAATGAATGCCTAAGTAGAATCCATTATTCTGTGGTATACAAAAAACAAATTTCAGCAACAAAATACCTCAGAATATAGAAATAGAAAATACCTCAGAATATAGAGCTGCAAAAATGGTTTCCACAAAAACCAGAAGTGGCCCACACACCTATGGCCATTTGAGTTTTGACAAAGAATCCGAAAGGACAAAGGATCCAAAGGAAAAACATCTTTAACAAACTGTGCTGTCCTAACTGGATGTCTACATGTAGAAGAAAGCAAAGAGATCCATGTTTATCACCCTGTACAAAACTCAAATACAAATGGATGACATTTTATGTTGAACCAGATATACTAACAACAACAACAACAACAGCAGCAGCAGCAACAACAACAACATCAATGTGTGGAATAGCCTTGAACTCAATGGTACAGGAAACAACTTCTTGAACAGAACACCTAAAGAAATGTTCAGGGTGCTTAATCATCAGGGAAATGAAAAATCGAAATGACTCTGAGATACATACACCAGAATGGTTAAGATCAAAATCTCAAAGGACAAATCATGCTGGCAAGGTTGTGGTGCAAAGGAACATGTCTCTACTGCTTCTTAGAATAGAGACCTGTACAACTACGATGGAAATCAATTTGGCAGTTTCTCAGAAAACTTGGAATAGATCTACCTCAAAAACCATCTAAATACCCCTGAGAATATACTCAAAAGATGCTCCACCATGCCACAAGAACACTAGCTCATATATGTTCGTAGCAGTTTTTTCTGTAATAGCCAGAGATTAGACACAACCTTGACGTGCCACAACTGGAGAATGGATAAAGCAAATATGATTCCTTAAACAATGGAATGCCCCTCAACCATTAAGAACAAGAACATCTTGAATTTCCAAGGCAAATGGCTGGTACTAGAAAGAAATCATGAGTGAGGTAGCACAGACCCAAGAGGCCACTTGTGATATGCAGAATAAGCATGCTGTAGTTAATAGATTCGAAGAAACCAAGTTACAAGGAGTGCCCAAGGGAGGAACTGTGACTCTTCCTCAGAAGGGTAAACAGAATAGATATCACAGGTAGATAGAGGAAGGAACTGGGTAGGGGAAGGGATAGGAAGGGAACCAGAGTAGGTGGGCATCAGATGTAGGGAGAGCAGGGGAGACAGAAAGAAAATTGGCAGTGCGTGAATGAGGTAGTCTCTAGGATGTGCCAGAGACCTGGGATGCAATATAGGGGTTACTCTAGCTCAGACTCCTAGCAGTGAGGGATATGGATCTGGAAATGACCAATACCTGTAGCCAGGCTGTACTTCCAGTGGAAGGATAAGGACAGTAACCCACCCACAAAACCTTGGACCCAAAATGTGCCCTGCCTTCAAGATAGATCAAAGATAGGGTCAAAGATAGAGCAGAGATAGAGGGAATGGCCAACCAATGTGTGACCTAAATCAAGACACATTCATGGACAAGAACCAATCCCTGGCATTATTAATGACACTCTGTTATTCTTGCCAAAAGGAACCTAGCATAACTGTCCTATGAGAAGCCCCTTCCAGAAGCCAATAGAAAAAGGTGCAGAGACCCACAGCCAAACTTAAGCTGGAGCTTAGGTAGTCTTACGGGAGAGTTGGGCGAAGGGTTGAGAGACCCGAAGTGGTCAGAGACTTCTCAACAAGTGGCTGGGCCCTGAGCAGCTGCCAGAGACATAGGTCCCCTGCACATATGTAGAATATGAGCAGCTTGGCCCCCAACAACAGGAGTGATTGCTGTCCCCGAATATGTTGTCTGCATGTCTGTGGTTCTCCTTCCCCTAAATGGACTGTCTGGTCTGTCCTCTGTTTCAAAGGATATGCCTAGGTCTCTGGAGAGCTGATGTGCTCCAGATATGCTAAGGGGTGGAGAATGGAGGTTTAGGGATTGGGGGTGTTAAAATCTAGATGGTTGCTCCCCCTCTCAACGGAGAAGAAAACGGACGAATGGAGGTAGGTCCTGCTTGAGGAGATACTTGGAGGAAACAATGAGCTGATACTAGGACATAGAATGAATAAATAAATAAAACAAAAACAAACAAAAAACCCAACCAACCAAACAAAAAGATAATAAGACATGAAGCTGGGAAGGCATCTGGGCAGGGAACATTAGCCTGGAGGTAAAGACAGTAATAATAGGCCTGGTGTGGCCTACACCTGGTTCTCATTCTACTTTTTCTGCTTCCTTGAAGTTGCTCTGGAAAGATTGTCCGCATATTTTTGCTATTCGGGACTTAGATGTTCCACCACACCAATCTGTTATGAAAGAGTCACAACCTTTAAAACTATGAAACAAAAATAGTATTTCCTTATTTAAGTTGATTGCAAGATATTTTTCTATCTTGATATAAAGTAATAACTACAGTAAGCTACTGTAATTTAAAACCTCATTTCCTGTATTTTAAAAGTAAATTAATAACGATACAATTATACAACAATTTACTTATACATCTACAATTGCCCTGTCTTCTGTGTGGATGACTCAGAATTATAATGTGTACAAAGTACACAATTAGTAAGTATAATAACACCCTTTTAGTTTCACAAAAGACAAAAATAGAATAGTGTCCTGTTTTCTTACATAAAACTAACATATTAAAAAGTCTTAGGAAAATAATGGATTTTTTTTATAAAATTCACACTCTGGAAAGATAGAGAATACATGAGATAAAATGTACAGTAAATATTTGTTGAAATTACAAATTTCTTTGAGTGTATGTTTGAGAGTATGCTTTCATTTCATTATTTTGTAGAAAGCAAGTGTAAATGAATCAATTCACGTAATTTTCTTAAAGAAAATGAAAGTTTTATTTAAATTATATTCAGAAATTAAATACATAATTTTTTGTTCCACTTCTGATATACTAAAAAGAGCCACATACAGTAAATAAAATAATTTGTTTAAAAACAATAGGGGTTGGGGATTTAGCTCAGCGGTAGAGCGCTTGCCTAGGGAGCGCAAGGCCCTGGGTTCGGTCCCCAGCTTCGAGAAAAAAAAAAGAGGAAAAACAATACATGTAATATAAAAGTTCATAAAATTACAAAACAATAAAAATGAAGATATAATATAATGAGAGAAGGATTAAAATGTATTTTCAACATTTACTGTTTTCTGTAGACAAATAAAAATAAGTATTTTTTTTATTTTTATTTTGAGACAAGGTCCCCTGTGTAGCCTTGGTTTGTCTGGAACTTGCTCTGCAGATCAGTCTTGGCTACATCTAAGAGACCTACCTTCCTCTCCCTCCCAAGGGATAGAAGAATATATTAGAGAAGGATAAGCAATAAATCATAAACCTTTTGCATTGATTTTTAGGGTATAGTAAGTAGTGAAATTCAATGCTCTCAAAAGAAACACAGGGTACTCCGTTTTGGCAATTGTTTGTTCCAAGAACAGAACCAGGATACATCAGAGCCGATGTCTAAGGAGCTTCCTCTAGAAGGGTACAAATGGACTAAGAAAGGGTGAGCGAGAATCAGTCACCTGGATGCTTGGACTGTGTCTCTACAAGTGTGCAAAGCAAGGTAAAGGAAGGTCCAAAGTATAGTGAACACACTCTACTATTAGGTAAGACTCAATGCTAAAGTATTGGTAACTAAGAGGAGAACATAGGGAGTATTTGTATTAATAGATTTTGGTCATGAACTTAGGAATATTCATACATGTACCAACATCCCGAGGTATGCTGAATAAACATAAAACAGTAAAAATTTAAAAAGTTAAATTCAATTATTCTTCCTCTCCAAAATGTACATGGAAAAACCACACCAACACAAATAAAAACAGAAATGCACGTGCAAACACTCTGCACATAAAAACATACAGGCATCATGAAATATGTAGTACCTGTTTTCTCTCTTTCTCATACACACACACAGACAAACGCACACCACTGCAGATTTTCCACATAAAATTTTTATGAGTACATTTATATAAAGTTTTATATCTAATAGTAGTAATAAAAAGTAAATTGCTAATGCCATGCTGTCTCATTGTCTTTCTCTAGTATGAGAAAGATAATTCTATAGGATAGGTAGTTTTCGGTTCTAATATGATTGCTATATCATTTGAAACAGAATTGTTTTATATAAAAGAGTTTTTAAAACAAGAATGTTTAATTAATACATAATTTCACTGACAAAGAATCACTTACATAATTCTGGGGCTCATATAACACAGTAACATAGAAGTTGAAGGCAAAAATTATTGAGCAGGTTTGTCAATCACAATAATCATAAAAGTGAAGAAATAAAGAATTTGACATATATATATAGTCAACTTAACATTTCTCAACTGCAAAATGTTGATTCTTATTTTCCAAAAATTTCACTGAAATTATAAATTTACCTACTGTTGGAGAAAATTGTACTATATCCAAATATATCTGATAAAAATATTCAGTCAAAAATGCCATATATTTAAAGATTATGGCTATAAGTTTTACATATATGTCGCGTGCCCAATGTCCCGCCAGCAAGAACGACGCGCAGCAACAGGATTCTTCTGCGAGCAAGCCTTTACTGTGTTACAGCTCTTCTTAGTGTTACAGCTCTTCTTAGTGTTACAGCTCTTCTCAGTGTTACAGCTCTTCTCAGTGTTACAGCTATTCTCAGTGTTACGGCTCTTCTGAACAGGGACCCCGAGCAGCAAAATCGCTTATATAGACAACAGTATGCTAATTATCTCTCAGGGATTGGTGGGGCTTGGATCACCCCACTACTTGTCCTCCAGGGATTGGCGGAGAATGAATCACCTCATTAGCATATTAACGGTCAACTAACACCTGGTGCATAAACCGCACATGTGCAGTACCGCTGTTCACCACTAGAGGGAGCCCTAGCAAGGGGACAAGCCTGCACATGCGCAGTAAGTCGTTTATATCCAGACAAGGCTGGATGTCGGCGCCATCTTTGTTTCGCCGCGCCGCTCTCTACACATATAGTGTTAGATGATATGAACTTCAAATAATGTATAAAAAATAGTAAAGGATTATTATGTTGATTAGAAAAAAAGTAAGGGACATTAAATTGAATTTTTTAATTTATAATAATAATGGCCTTCACTATTCTTGCTTGAGAAAAGAAATACACAGACTAATAATATAAATATTTATTTTAAATGATAGATGAAAAAAGTATAATGATTTAACTCTCAATATAAAGTAATAAAATAAAATAAGCCTTCGAGATTCTCTGAAATTTTCCCTTTTGCTTTTTACATACAATATAAGCTCACAGCTCATACATAGATACACACACACACACACACACACACACACAAACACACACAAATACACACACACACACACACACAAACACACATATATATAGCTACCATATTTATATATAGGTTGGCCAGTGTAAAAATTCACAACTGTGATATGAATGGATTTATGAATATGATTTTGTTTTTTGTTTATTTTCATTTGTAAGATGAAATTGTTTTTCTTTTTTATTTTTTATTGGATATTTTTTATTTACATTTCAAATGTTATTTCCTTTCCAGGTTTCCGGTCCATAAGTCCCTCTATCCCAACCCCTCACCTTCTTCTATAAGGGTATTCCCCTCCCCATCCACCCCACTTCCTGCCTCCCCACCTTGACATTCCCCTACACTGTGGGAGGGTCCAGTCAGGACCAAGGGCTTCTCCTCCCATTGGTGCCCAACAAAACCATCCTCTGCTACATATGGAACTGGAACCATGTGTACTCTTTGGGCTGTGGTTTATTCCCTTGGAGCTCTGGTTGCTTGGTATTATTGGCTTTTGTAATATTCACTACATGTTTCATAGTTGTCATATATTTCATAACATCACCGTTCTATTCCTTTCTTTACATAATTTCCCACATCAAATGTTCTTTATTCAATAATGACTTCTCAATAATTTAAAGTTCATATGATATGATAGAATACTTGAAACCCTTTATTAGATTCAGATTTCACTTGGTCAAAGTGTTACTTTATGCTCTGATAGGGTAGTAATATTTACTCAAAGGCTATAGGTATAGATACCCATCTATATCAATGGAATAATTAAGTACATTTTTTTTCTGTTTTTACATTTTATTTTTTTTTATTAACTTGAGTATTTCTTTTTTATTTATTTATTTATTTTTTTTAAGATTTATTTATTTATTATATATAAGTACACTGTAGCTGTCTTCAGATACACCAGAAGAGGGCATCAGATCTCTTTACAGATGGTTGTGAGCCACCATGTGGTTGCTGGGAATTGAACTCATGACCTCTGGAAGAGCAGTCGGGTGCTCTTAACCGCTGAGCCATCTCTCCAGCCCTTGAGTATTTCCTATATACATTTCGAGTGTTATTCCCTTTCCCGGTATCCGGGCAAACATCCCCCTCCCCCCTCCCCTTCCTTATGGGTGTTCCCCTCCCAACCCTCCCCCCATTGCCGCCCTCCCCCCACCAGTCTAGTTCACTGAGGGTTCAGTCTTAGCAGGACCCAGGGCTTTCCCTTCCACTGGTGCTCTCACTAGGATATTCATTGCTACCTATGAGGTCAGAGTCCAGGGTCAGTCCATGTATAGTCTTTAGGTAGTGGCTTAGTCCCTGGAAGCTCTGGTTGCTTGGCATTGTTGTACATATGGGGTCTCGAGCCCCTTCAAGCTCTTCCAGTTCTTTCTCTGATTCCTTCAAAGGGGGTCCTATTCTCAGTTCAGTGGTTTGCTGCTGGCATTCGCCTCTGTATTTGCTGTATTCTGGCTGTGTCTCTCAGGAGCGATCTACATCCGGCTCCTGTCGGTCTGCACTTCTTTGCTTCATCCATCTTGTCTAATTGGGTGGCTGTATATGTATGGGCCACATGTGGGGCAGGCTCTGAATGGGTGTTCCTTCAGTCTCTGTTTTAATCTTTGCCTCTCCCTTCCCTGCCAAGGGTATTCTTTTTCCTCATTTAAAGAAGGAGTGAAGCATTCACATTTTGATCATCCGTCTTGAGTTTCATTTGTTCTAGGCATCTAGGGTAATTCAAGCATTTGGGCTAATAGCCACTTATCAATGAGTGCTTACCATGTATGTCTTTCTGTGATTGGGTTAGCTCACTCAGGATGATGTTTTCCAGTTCCAACCATTTGCCTACGAATTTCATAAAGTCGTTGTTTTTGATAGCTGAGTAATATTCCATTGTGTAGATGTACCACATTTTCTGTATCCATTCCTCTGTTGAAGGGCATCTGGGTTCTTTCCAGCTTCTGGCTATTATAAATAAGGCTGCAATGAACATAGTGGAGCACGTGTCTTTTTTATATGTTGGGGCATCTTTTGGGTATATGCCCAAGAGAGGTATAGCTGGATCCTCAGGCAGTTCAATGTCCAATTTTCTGAGGATCCTCCAGACTGATTTCCAGAATTAAGTACATTTTTATTCCTCTCTCTCTCTCTCTCTCTCTCTCTCTCTCTCTCTCTCTCTCTCTCTCACACACACATTATTTTGAATGGCAGGTAAATGACAATGATTCCTCTGGCTTCTTTTTATCATAATGTTTTGAATGTGTCCATAATTTGCTAAATGTATTAAGTTTATGAAACATTCTCTCAATAATCTCTTTTGTTACTTTTTATTTTCATACACATCCTCACAAACACATTAACAGCCCTTGATACACTGTGTTTCTGTATCTCAGGGAAGGATTGGGGTAGTTTCAGCTTCAAGAAGAGATACATACTTAAGTTTCAGGGCTGGAAACGGCTATGTATTCTGTTAAGATTTTTTCATATAACATTTTTATTGCTCTGCTCTGGTGGAAATATGAGAATTATTAGCAAAGAATGAGACTCACTGAGTTTTTATTATCCTCACTGTGTTGCCTGATGTTTTAATATCTTTACAATTGTAAAATCTATCTGTAAGGAAGTAAAAGGAGGGGGAAAGTAAATGTATTGGGAAAAAATTGTTCAGTTTTAAATAAACAAAGTGTTAAGTGCTCCATTGTGCCACACCTTATGTTTAAACCCCTCAGATTTTATCAAGGAGAAAATCATTTCAATATCTTTCACTGTGTTGTATAAAGTGAGAACTAATTATAGAAAATATATATTTTATCTTTATAAAATAATATTGTGAAATATAACTGAAGAATGCTGTTACTATTTATTTAATACTTGATTTTTTCCTTTTTGTCAATCATTTAGGCGATGATTTTTTTCACTTTGTAACCTTCCAAGTCATATTTACACATCACTGAATTTAAAAGAGAAATTTCATTATTAATAGATATAAAACATCTATATACTACAGAAAAAGAAAGAATTTAAAAAGAAACAGTACTCCATTTAAAAATCCTATGTATTTCTTTTTTATAATAAGGTATATAAATTGTAAAATATTAGAGATTTTTTTCATTATCACTCCGTGCTTACATTTGTTATAACGCTGTAATTCTTAACCCTACTCCAGAATATAAAATAAGAAATCAGTAAACAATTCAAATACAATTGAAACTTCATACAGATAACATATAGAATGGATTTTCGAGATCATAATAGATGTTAAGAATAGAACAGGTCAATAACAACCTGCATTCTTTTAAAATAAGAAAATGTGATAATGGTTTGTTGTTCTCATCTTTCTTTTTCTTAACATACAATAAAGATTTTTTTCCTAGAAATTCAACATAACTTTTTAACAACCCTGTATTCCCTCACAGAGCAAACCCTGGGGACCATCAAAGCAACAATTATATTCACTCAGAGTTTCAGCCAGCTGAGTCTTGACACAGTAATCTCCTTGAAGTGATTCTCTCTGCTAACATTTTAAACATTTCACTGTCAAGCAGCTATTAGCATTGACATGGGGAAGCATTTCAGAGACTATCATGTTGTCTAGCACCTGCCAATGTTTATGCAGAAGGCTCAGAAGTTTATTAGAGACTGCTCAAATTAATAACTGTTTCATTAGTGGCTCTTAGTTGTATTAAGCTGCCATTGTATTTTAATAGCAATATCTCATTTATATTGTGGGATAAACTCAACAAAGCCCTATACATGTATATACTCTACCATTGAACTATATATTCAGCCCTGAAAGCCACATAGTTTAAAGCTTAATAGATTTTTTCATATAAGTTTAAAAATCATATTTAGTCACTGTTGAATGATGACTTATACCATTTCTAAGTAACTGATTCAGCAGCAAGGTGAGTTTTTAGAAAGGACTTTATTATAGGATTATAGGGGAGAGCTTAAGGAATAAGTATTGAGCAGAGTTCTTAAAAGCAAGACTGTATGCCGTATAAAAAGGTCTCAGTAAAGATCTTGATATAGAGGTTAAAAATTAGTACTAAGTATGGGTATGGTGGGTACTTAGTCAACCCAACTGGTTCACACACACACAATGTGGCCATGAGCTTTACCATTCCAGGAAATAGGAGCAGAATTATAGTTACACTCTCACAAAAGGTTGTGTTTTTATTTTTTTTTTCCTGAAGCAGATGTATAAATGGTGAGGAAAGGTAACAGGAAATGGGACCAGGATTCAGAGCCCTCAAATTCTTCTAATATCTGACCAAGACAGAACCAAGGTCATTTGTGTCTTCTTGCACAGGACAGTAATAGAAATCCTAAGATAATAGTGTTTGTTTTATTGTTTTTCTTTTTTCTAGAACATTTTCTAGCTCCTGTTTTATCAAGAGCACAAAGACTTTAGCATGACTACTGTAGTGGTTTGAATATGTTTGGCCCAGGGAGTGGCATTATCAGGAGGTGTAGCCTTGTTGGAGTAGGTGTGGCCTTGGAGTTAGTGTGACACTGTGTGCATGGGCTTTAAGACCCTCATCCTAGCTGCCTAGAAGCCATTCGTCTCCTGTTTGCACTCTAAACAAGAAGTAGAACTCTCAGCTTCTTCAATGTCTTGCCTGCTTAGACTCTGCCATGCTCCTGCCTTGATGTTAATGGACTGAACCTTTGAACTTGTATGCCAGCCCCAATCAAATGTTGTCTTTTATAAGAGTTGCCTTGGTCATGGTATCTCTTCATAGCCATGGAAACCCTAACAATGATAACTCCAAAATTTACATTACAGAATATAATGAATTATACTGCATAGCACTAAAATTCAGTGTAAAAATCACTCAACTGTGTTTGAAATTTCAATATGTACCATAATCATTATTTTGCTATTTATAACTTTTGATTATTCACCAAATTTGGGAATTCCTAATCAGTACCATATGTTTCACTCATACATCAAAGTAAACAGTTTCAGATAAGGTTCAGACTGATACAGATATCAGCACAATTGATTATTACAAAATAATCATTCTTTTACTGGAATGCATCCTCATATTCTGTTGTTACACTGGTTATTAGATCCCTAACAATAATGATAAATGTATTTATTTATTCATCTCTTATACAATATATACCAACTCTATCCTTCCCTTCTTCCACTTCTCACAGTCCTCCCACCTCTCCTGACCCACAGATATACTCCTCCTTCTTTTATCTTTAGAAAAGAGCAGGGCTGCCAGTGATATCAACCAAACAAGCATAACAAGATATCTTAAGACAAGTCACAAACTTGCATATCAAGGCTGGATGAAGGAACCCATTAAGAGGGGAGGGGAACCATGTGCAGAAAAAACAGAGACACCTCCACTCTCATTGTTATTGGTCTTACAAAGCCCACACAACCACAGGATGTATGCAGAGAGTAGTCTAGACCCATGATAGCTCAGTGATTGTTCAATCTCTGTGAGCCCTTATGAGTCCTGCCTGTGGACCATGTCTTTGACCACTTTAGCTCCTACTACAATCCTTCCTTCTCTCATTCTATAGGGTTCCACATTTTTAAATAATGATTTTTATTGTTTGGTAATTTAACATATCCATAATGTGAATGATAAAATCTCTTCCCCATTTCAGACATCCAATTTGTCCACTTTCAATTCCTACTCTGTTCTCCCACTATTTTACCTCTCAGACTCCTGTTATTTATAAACTCCCTGAGTTCACTTTGAGACACTTACACTGATCTATGGGTCTAGCACTAGTCACAAGGAATCATTTTCAAACAAGGCCCATTTAACCAAATTACATTATTAATTTCTTTCCTAGAAATAATATATCCCCAGATCCTTGGCCTAGTTAGGCTCAATTACTTGGCCTAGTAATCTATGTCAGGTATGGAATTGATTTCATAAAGGTTGCCTTAGATCAAATTAAAAAGCAATTTATTACTCCCACAACATTCAACACATTAACATACCAATGAGTGTATTTTGTCAGTTCAGTGGTCATTGTTATTTGAAAAATCCATAGCACGGATGAGGGTCATTGTTAGATAACTCTAGAAATCCGTGGACCCTTCAGTTCATAGTTGCACATATGAACACACTGATTGTAATAGAATACACAAGGCCTGTGCAAGCTCAAGGAAGTCTATGCTCCAATATGAGTAGGAGAGGTAGGCACAGAATTTCAGAGGTAACTGAAGAACACTTTGTATTAAAACATTGCTGGAAGTAAAAGAGAGTTATATTTATAATGTCATGACCCTAGAAGATAAATAATAATCCAGGCCAGGTCCTGAGTTCAAAGACAACACATATTGAACTCCACTGTATGTATGTATGTATGTATGTATGTATGTATGTATGTATGTATGTATGCATGTATGTATATATATATATATGTGTGTGTATTTTACATAAATGTGTATAATATATAATACACATTTAATAAATGTATATTTGTTGTTGTTGTTGTTTAATGGAAGCCTGCAAATTCCTTTGGCTCTTTAAAGTTATTAAGATGTTTTCCTAACCTCTGTGATATTCTTTGGGTAGCAACGAACATTGCTGAGCAAGTATCTGTGGGTTAGGATGTTGAAACCTTTGAGAATATGCCGGGAAGTGCTATAGCGGGAGGTCGGAGTCATATAGGAGTTTTACTTTTAGATTTTTTGATGTATTTCATGACTACTTTATTCACATTAGTCAAAAATGAAAACAACCTAGGATGTCTGTATTTAAAATGTGGTCTATATATACTATGAAACACTATTTAACTATAATTAGAATTATAATTTAATTTATAATATAAAGCTTGAAATTGGCAAGTTAATTGTTTGGACCTAGGACACATTTTATTAGTTGAAGTAATCCAGAAAGCCACATGCCACATACTGCTGTCCACATCTCATCTGTTGTCCTTCACTCCAGATCCACAGAGGTAGATATGTATGCAACATGTAGTAACTAGAGAAGCCATATGTTTTATGTGAACCATGAGTATGTGCAGTTTGAGATGGGAATAATGCGATACAGGGATATGAAGTGGGAAACAAAACTGGGTATAGATCAGATTTGGAAAGAATGAAAAAGGTCAAGGAGAAGAAGGAGGTAAGATGGACAACTAACACCAAGGGTTGATTTTATACACCATCAGGTAAAGTGGAAATTTCTGGTTTATTTGGAGACTCAGTTGTGCCATGTGATAGGTTTCCAGAAACTGTCTTACAAGAGGATATTTTGCTGAGAAAAGACACATGGAGGTTTTCTGGATGTAGCCTGGAAAAAGGGCATGTATAGCTTTGCTAGAGCAGATGCTTGAGAGAACACCTGATATTTGGAAAGGATATAAGTATAGCACAAGAGAGAGTTGACAGTGTTGGATGGTACAACTTCCCATTGTTTGATGGTCATTTTGTCTTTGCTGACACTGGTCTTCACTGACAATGACAGGTGATCAATATCATCAATTATGCTTTAGTATTCTTAGCTGGTCATCTTTGTCATGAACATAGAGAAAATGAACCAAAAAAAGAAAAAAAAACCCGGTGGTATTCAGATGGCTTGTTTCTGCTTCTGCAGACCCAGACCAATTGGCAGAGTTTCATGATTTCTTCTGGATCAACCTGCTGTTGCTGATTCATGAATGGTGTTTGCGAGTCTTGCCCTTGCTGATTCGTGAATAATGTTTATGAGTGGAACAAGATAACACTGCTGATTCTGATTAACTGAACTGCTTATATTTTGAAACTGCAGATTGGGCTTGCTCCAAAGCACTATTTCCAAACATGTTGACATCCTCCTGCGCTCTATTAACTTTCCCTTTCCTCTGGGCTAGAAGGGAGGTTAAAACATTTAAGAACCCTTATTAAATGTTTTGAGAAATCTAAGCCTATATGCAAGAATTATTTTATATTTACCTAAAATTATAAACAATACATAGAATTTCTGTCATACATATGACAGAAATATATAATATTTATAATATATAATTTATAGTATATATTTATAAAAATGTATATATTAGCAGATAAGTGGTTGGACCTAGAAAGCATTATATTGGGTGAGGTATCAGACACTCTCTTTCATTTAGCATCCATAAAAGGATAATGCATTATACAAGCTGCCAAATGAGGAAAACAATTAACTAGTTCTACCAAGCTAAACACTCAGGACTATCATGGAAAGATTGTAAGGATGCTACTGCACTCACACAGAGTGGCACTCAAATGTCTGTGGAAACCAACAACTATTTAATTAGACTTCAGGTCCACTCAACAGGAAAGAAATCACAGATAAAACTGAAAATGTAGTCAACATACAGGGCTGGTGAAGTCATGTTCCTTATAAATGAACCTCCTACGGCCACTTCCATAGACTAGCACAATGTCCTACTACATTCTAAACTGTATCCTTAGACCCACGGGTAGTTGTAATTATCATCTCTCATCAAATAAGTCTCTTTTTATCCCAGAGAATGGGGACCATGACCTAAAACTACAACTTGATGCAACGTTAAAGGCCTAATCAACATTATACTTTCTATAGAGTTCACAGTACATCATGGAAGAGGGTAGAGAAGGAATAGAAGAGCTAGAGTATGAGGAAATCTGATGTGACACATTCTCTCTTAGAAATGGCTACAGAAACAAGAAGGCGATAGTGGGAACATCAGTAGGCATGTTGATATGAAAAGGGGAAACTTTTGCTGAGTTTCTCTCCAAATGAAGAATTAGAGCTAATTAATGACTACTAGGAAATGGAGAATTAGCCTCTCTGACAGATGAGCCACCCTTATTGTTTGTTTAAGCCATAGCAGTCAGCCTTGAAACTATGTAAACACAAACAGTAAACCAGACACAGCATGTTGCATAGAGTGTGAATAAGTATAATCAAGACAAAGTGGGCTGTCAATTCTATGGAAAGAGTACGGGGGTTTGGAAGAAAAAAGTAAACAATGGAAAATTATTTAATTCTATTTCAATTAAACATTAAAAGTTAAAATAAATTTTGGAGGGAGAAGACTATTCATGAGTAACTTTTCTTACCTACTTTTTGATATACATAATTAGTAGAATGAACAGATTTTCTGACAAATTCAGATTTCTATGTATTGTTTTTCTCTTATCAAAGAAGGATATATACAAGATATTATAAAATCTTCTCATACATTGTATCCTGATTATAGTTTCTTCTCCTTCCAGTCCCTATCCACCTCTCATGCTCTCTGGATTCAACCGCTTTATTTTGTCTCCCTTCAGAAGATAAGACTTTTAAATGATAGCAACCAAACATGACAAAATAAAATATAGTAAGATCAAATAAATACTATCCCATGGGTGCTGAACAAGGCAGTCCAGCAGATAAATATATGCCCCCAAGTACAGACCCAAGAATCAGAGATCTACTTTTTTTATACTAAAAATACTCAGCTGAAACCCATGATGTTTATACAGAGGACATGGTGCAGACCTTTGCAGGCCCTGTGCTCGCTGCTTCAGTCTTTTCCTCATTTAGTAGATTCAGGGGGCTTTGCTCTCCTGGTAGCCTCTACCCGTTTTTCTCCTCCAATCTGTCTGCCATCTCTTCTGTAGGTTTCCCTGGGCTCAGAATAAACAGATTTGATGGCAACTTCCCATTTATACACTGTCTCTTCATAATGTCTGGCTGCGGGTCTCTGCATCCATTCCCATATGCTGCCAAAGCATGCTTCTCTAGTGTTGACTGCATAAGGCACTGATCAATGACGATAGAAGAATATAATTGGAGTCATTTTACTGATACTTATTTATTCTAGACCAGTAGAATTTGTTTAGCTCTAGGTTTCTAAGATATCTTGTCTCTGGTTCTTGGTTACCCAAGCAGCTTCAGGTTATATGGTTCCTTCTCCTGGGGTGGGCCTCTGGTAAAATCAGACATTGGTTGATTTCTCCCACAGGTTCTGTGCCACTAATGCCCTAGCATATCTTGCAGACAGGACCACGTGTAGGTCAAACTTGTGGGGTTAGGTTGCTGTCTACATTCCTCTCTAGTTAGTCTGCAGAGAACTTTCTCAACACCAGACAGATTAGAATGTAAGGGTGAAAACTCTACATAGGTACTGGCTCTACTTCTCCTTGGCCAAAGAGTTGGGTGGGCACTGTCCTCAGCAACGCCTCCACTGATGATTTGATGAGAGCTACCTATTATATTAGCAAATGAGCAGGAGCTGTTTGGGGATTTCCATGGCTCCTTTGACCAACAATTTTATATATACATATATATATGTATATATATGAATTATATTATATTTAAATATGCACATTAAATTATATATTTACATAAAGTTTATATTTAATTTTGTATTGAATATATAATATATTTTATAACAAATATTTAATGTATATCTAAAGTAAAAATATGCATATTAATACACTCACACACAAATTTAAGTATAAGTTTTGAAAAAGAAACAGGTGCTCATTCAGAAAGTAGAACATACACCAGACCTTGGATATAAGCTTTAGAAAGATCAGGTATAGCTAAATAAAAATATTGTAATGTACATTTTAAACATAAGTGTTCAGGGAGATTCTCAGAAATAGAATGAGACATATCTAAATGTACCTATGGGATTCTTATTAGAGAATTACACTCAGTTGTATTTATAGTGATCATTTACAGAATTTTAGTAGGCTTTGAGACTATTATCTTCAAAGGGCCCCTGAGAAACCTAAATGAGATCATGTCCTGTTTCTGAGGGTTAGGGATTACAATTAATCATATGAAATTCTAGATCACAGGATATAGGAAGTAAGATATCTCTCTCTCCTGTTCCCAAAATTAATAGTCTTGTTCCAGATTCCCAGAAAATGTCTAGAGAACTGAATGACATTCTGCACAATGTCACACACACGAACACACGAAGGTCACAATACAACTTTATTAACATTTTAATATAAATACTGAAATAATTACTAACTCTAAATTAGCAATTTTTTTTTTGCTTCTGCGATGAAACACTAACCAAAACAACTAGGGCAAGGGATGTAATTTGACTTACAGGTGAACCAAAAGAAGCCCAGGCTAGAACTCAAAGAAGGAAGTTAGGAGCTGGAACTGAAATAGAGACGACAAAGAAAAACTGCTTACTGGACTGCTCTTCGTGACCTCCTCAGTTTGTTTTCTCATATAACCCAAGATCACTTGCCAATGGGTGGCATCACCCCAAAAGAGCTCTGCTTCTCACATACATCATTCATTAAAAAATATGTTATGAAAACATGGCCATTAATGGGATAATCTTATTTAGGTGACCCCATCATCCCAGATTACTCTAATTTGTGTCAAGGAAACAAAAAAGATCAGCACAACATCCTTCAAAGGAAGTTTCCCGAGGTTATGAGCTGTGACAATGTCTGATTCAAAGACTATAAATGTCTCTCAGCCTTGACAGTGTCTGTCAACCATGAAAGTGACATTGAGAACCTGCTGCTGACTGAACGTAGAGTTGAGTGTGATAGAATATTACTGACAGAAGGGACGGGATCTATAGGAGTGAAAGAAGCAGCAAAAAGCATTAGTAACCATAGCAATTATGACAGCTGTCATGGCTGGTAAAAGCAGAGAAAACTTTCAGAAGTGCTAGAAATAAGAGCAAGGATCCTCCATTGTTGGTGGAATTGCAAGGTGGTATAATCATTCTGGAAATCAGTCTGATGGCTTCTCAGAAAATTGGACATAGTACTACCTTAGGACCCAGCTATACCATTCCTGGCCATATAACTGAAAGATGCTCCAAAATATAACAAAGACACGTGCTCCACTATGTTCATAGCAGGCTTATTTATAATTGCCAGAAGCTGGAAAGAACCCAGATTTTCTTCAACAGGGGAATGGATACGGAAAGTATACTATTTTTACACAGTGAAGTACTACTCAGCTATTAAAAACAATGACTTCATGACATTCATTGGCAAATAGACGGAACTAGAAAAAATCACCCTGAGTGAAGTATCCCAATCACAAAGAACACACATGCTATGCACTCACTGAAAATTGGATATTAGCCCAAAAACTCAGAGTACCCAAAATACAAGTCACAAACCACATGAAGCTCAAGAAGAAAGAACAAAGTGTGGATGTTTCAGTCCTTCTTAGAAGAGGGAGCAAAAATACTCACAGGAGGAAACATGGACACAACATTTGGAGCAGAGACTGAAAAAAAGGTCAACCAGAGACTGCCCCACCTGGGAATCCATCCCATATATAGACACCAAACCCAGACAATATCGCTAATGCCAAGAAATGCATGTTGACATGAGCCTGATATAGCTGTCTTCTGAGAGGCTCTGCCAGAGCCTTACAAATACTGAGGCAAGTGCTCACAGCCAATCATTGGATTGAGAATGGGGTCCCAAATGAAGGAGGTAGAGAAAGGGCTGAAAGAGCTGAAGGGGTTTGCAACACCATAAGAATAGCAACAATATTAACCAACTAGTCCTCCCTGACCTCCCAGGGACTAAACCACCATCCAAAGAATACACAGGGATGGACCTATGGCCCCAGCCACATATGTAGCAGAGGATGGCCTTGCCAGGCATCAGTGGGAGGAGAGGCCCTTGGTCCTGTGAAGGATCGATCGATGCCACAGTGTAGGGGAATGCCAGTGCAGGGAAGTGGGAGTAAGTGAGTGAGTAAGTGTGTGTGTGCGTGTGTGTGTGTGTGTGTGTGTGTGTGTGTGTGTGTGTGTGTGTGTGCACCCTCATAGAAGCAGGGGGATGGGATGGGATGACTGTTTTCTGGAGGGGAAACCAGGAAAGGGAATAATATTTAAAATGTAAATTAAAAAATATCCAATGAAGCAAAACAATTTTTAAAAGACACCATCTTCCTCAATCACTAATAAAGATTTAAAAAAGAGAGAGAGAAAATTGTTATTGAAGGCAACAGAAATTAAATGCAAAAGTGACATAGAGCCACTTGGCTCACATTTTGTTGCTCAAAGCAAATCACGCAGCTATCGTTCGGGGTCGGGGAGAAGAGAGGATCATCTGAAATTAAGAGTTGGTGCAGTGAAGTCAGGCAAGTTAAAAAAGATCAAATGCGATGTAATGCCAGACAAGGCACTGGATCACAGGTTGAAGGCAAGGAGGATATCTTCAGACTTGAGTTCCAGAAAAGGAAAGGGAGGTATCAAACCTGAAGGACAAAGAATTTCAGGCATCTTAGCTATGAACCTGCGAACTGAAGGTTACACTGGCCTCCGTGAAGTAGTGAGTAATTCCGATTTCCCAGTCACACATGGGGGTTGAACCACATCACTGAAGTCTTTAAGTCCGAAGCCAGCAATCTGGCTCTGAAAGTACAATGTCTTAGTGCATGGGCTAGAGATGCCAAGAGAAAAAGCACTGGAAGAGTTTGCCCTTGTTTCAGCTGATTGCTACTCAGGTAGAACAGAAAGACCCAGGCATTTGAGAGATAACAGATTGGCCGCAATTCAAACAGAGTGTTTGTTTTCCTGGTGTAGTTCGCATGCTCTATTTTATGTAAGTGGCCACTTTCCATTTCATTTTGGTTCGTATTGACACAGCTTTAAATATCTGGCTTATCTAGCCTCATCTTCAAAATTAGTGTTTGGAACTTTGTTCTTTGCTTCCTATATACCAAGTGCATTTATTTGGCTTTTTAAATGACAGCTCATTATATTTACTTAACAAAACTTGCTTTATTGAATGGTAATAAGGAAAAATATAAGCATAATTACAAACTACATTGTTATGTCAAAAAAGGGTGTAGTTCAGGTTTGCCAGAATAAATTATGAGTTACTATGATAGATTTTCAACTGAGGTGTAGGAGTGTTATTCAGTGGTCAAATTGTTCCCTAATATGGTAAAGTGTCTAGCTTTGTCCCTTAATACACACACACACACACACACACACACACACACACACACACACACACGCACACACACACACACAAACACACACACACATAACACACACACAACACACACACATACACAACACAGACACACACACACGCACACACACACGCACGCACATACACACACACACACATTTTCCAATTGAATTATTAGATACCATATTTAAATATATTTATTTTGTACACAAGTTTCAGTGGTCTTCTTTCACAATCTAATTTCCTCAAAGAAATAGCTCATCATCTTAATAATAACATTTATTTAAATTTTCTTATGAGGCATTTTTGTAACCAAGTGAATATAATAAGGGAAGACTAGATGTGGTAAGGTCTTTTTTATTTTTAATGAATGAGTAGCCATAAAAATGAATATGTGGGAAGAAGGAATAGCAAGATAAGAGATATATCTTATTGGTAGACTTGAAAAAAAACTATAGTATGATATGTGATTAAGTGTATTGATGACCAATACTTTGCCAAATATGTTTCGGCATGCCAGCATTGTCAGACCACACATGTGTTAACTTTTATTTCTAAGAGTAATATATTTTTTCCTTTCTCATTCTGTCAACCTTCAGACACATTTTGGGTTATGTTCTAGCAAGCTTCTTTTTAAAGCCAACTTATAATGAACACAATCAGGTAAATTTTCAATCAAAGTTACCACAATAAGGAAGATAAACTGAGGTCAATTGAGCTAAAATCAATCAAAGCTGTGGAAGTGTTTAAGCACTTTGGAGAATATATGGAAAAGTCAAGCAAGTGACCTTCTTGTGGATAAAACTGTTAATAATGCAGTATATTTACAACATTGGATTTTTTCCCCTTTGTTTGACTAGGCAATTTTGCGTCTTTGTGCTCATAAATTAAGATCTGTATATCATCTCAAAATCTAACTAAATTAAAGATTTCTGTTGGCTTTATAGAGTCATTCAAGGTATTTGTCAGGGCGGATTTTTTTTCCTCAGGTGCTCTAACATGGGAATCATGGACTTGCAAGGAATCAGTATCTGTAAAATGTGCTTGACACAAGAAGCAAATTAATGTACTCTTGTTCATGTGGCAACAACACTAGAAGCCGTGTGATTTGCTCTTTACTCATTCTTTGTTCTTTCTTAGTATCTGCAAGTGCAGTCTGGTCTGTGAGTGTGTGCTCTATACTGTGCAATGAACAGAATCGCAAATCGAATATCTCATAGGTCTATGAGGACTTTGTACAGAAGAATTGCACATAAGTGTGGGATCTTTGAAGGCTTTATGAGTATAAGTATGCATGAAATTACCATGCATCACTCTCAGCTGAATGTAACCCTAACCATTCATTCTTATTCACTGAATTGGGATGAGGGAAAACTGGGTTGCAAAATGCATTCCTTTCTGAGGCAGACTTTGGAAATCACGTGTGTGTGAAATTCTACAGTAATTTATGTGGTAGGGCTTGTGACGAATAGTATGATGTCCATTTGACACAAGCTAAAATCATTTGGGAAAATGAACCATCATTTGAGGTAGTATCTCCAGCAGTCTGGCCAGTGGGAAAGCCTTCTTAATTAATAATTGATATGAGATCATTGTAGGGGGGACACCCCTGGGCAGGTTGTCATGTGGTGTTATAAAAACTCAGCCTGGGGCTGGAGAGATGGCTCAGCAGTTAAGAGCAATGACTTGAGTTCAATTCCCAGCAACCACATGGTAGCTGACAACCATCTATGATGGAATCCAATGCTCTCTTCTGGTGTGTCTGAAGAGAGGTACAGTGTACTCACATAAACAAGACAAGACAAAGCAAAAATCATACCCTCAGCCTGAACAAGTCAATAGGCAGTACTTTTCCAAGTCATCTGCATCAGTTTCTTCCTACTGCTTTCTACCTCAACTTTCCTGGATCATGGAGTACAAACTTCAAGATGAAATAAACCCTTTGGTCTCTATATTGATTTCAGCCATGGCATTTTATTAAAACAATGTGAAACTAGAGGTAGGATTTTCCAAATTCAATCCTAGTTTCATGTTCTGTGCACCTCATATAAAAGAATAGAGTAAATATCATGCAATTTACAAACAGGTATTATTGGTTTGAAAAACTACTTTTTTAATATCGTTTATCATTCAGAAGTATACAGAATTTCTTGCTTTTGAAAGTGGGAGATTACGCCACAGATCATGGAGGTTTTGAATGTAATAATCTTTTCTGTATATCATTTTAATGGGGAAACTAAAACACAAGATTAAATACTTTGTAGTGAGGAAAATTACTTTGGGTAATGTGAATTAATTAAATTGGGAATATTACACATTAAAGAATAAAGGTATAACTGGAAACTGTCTCCTAAGATACCTGTAAAATTACTTAAGTACTCTAGCCCCTTTTGCACCAATATCATTTTAGTTAATTCAGAACCTGAAGTTTAAAATTAATGTCCACTGAAGTTCTGGCTAAAGAGAAAATTTCTCATTTTTCTTGTGGATATTTAATCAAGACCTTTATAAACAATATAAATAATGCCAAACTTTGTTAAGAAATGTGGTCCTCAATAAATATTAGACAACAGGGTTATAATGATGGTGACTTTTTGTTGAGCACAGCACTTGAATTTTTGATTCAGAAAAACTATTACCTTCAAGCTTTAATAGAGTATTGATTGCATATGGGAATTCTAAATAACAATAAAGTGATCTTCACAAATGGCAAACACCACCAAACAGAGGTCCTAATTAACAGATATTTATTGCCATCACACGTGAGTGTCGTTGCTGTAACTTCTGGGAACTGTATCTGAATAACTAATACTAAACCTGATCCTTAGGCAAAGACTAATAGAACTGGGATGGCTGCAGTTTATTTCAATCATGACAACTAAGGTATGTCTTCCCTGTCCAAATTGTCCTGTGTTAAACAATGCATTTCTGTTAGAAATAAGCATAGCACCAAGCATTGGAATGAACAGCAGAAACCTCAGGATTTCAGAGATAGGGGCAGAAAAATCAGGAAGTCAGAGTCAGCTACAACTTCACAGCAAATCTGAGATAACTTTGGTTACATGAGACCCTTGGGAAAGGTACCTTCAAATTATTTGTTAGTGGATTCAGAATACCCTCAAGACAATGCTGTCAATACCTTTGGTTTTCTTTCACAACTTGAAGGTAAGATGTTATTGAAAAGACATCACACTCAAAAAATTCACACTTGCAGGCATCCAACCTTAACTGTCCTGAAAGCATCTTTCCTGATGAAGATCTCTCATAATACTGGAAGGTACTGTGTACGATATGAAAGGAGAAAAGCAAGTGACAATCCTAATCAGTTGTAAAGCCTATGAACCATAGAGCATAGCCTAGCAAGACGGCCCATGTGCTGCAGTAGTGGCATGATTTTCTTGCTGGTGATAACAACAAACTAATTGGACCCAAGGTACACTCCATAGGTAGAAATGCTGGCCTGGCAGTGTGATTCTACTCATCTCCTCATGACTGAAGACATCATAGATGTGAGAGGCAACTAACAGGGTCTTTCTCTCCAAGCAATATAACTTCTAAATACTTAGCCTAATACCCACAGAGAAGTGTAGTCCTCACCCTTCACAAATAAATTTCATTGTGCAGCAAATGAAATTTACAAAGATCCACAACTGGTTATAAAATGGGGAGAAGGGATTTCAGCGGACTCATCTGTCGCACTTCCCTACGCTTAAAGCCAACCCAGCGAGCACTGTAGGAAAGTTGAAAATAGTGTGAGAACCAGGGGACCAGAATTTCTGCTGAGATGTTATAGAAACAGTATTCCTTGCCAGTGAGAAATCAATCTGCCCACTGAGATACTAATAAAAGAAAAGCTCTTTAATAACAATAGTGCTTGCCTAGCCCTGGCTAATGCTCAGTTAGAAACCAGCCTCAAATGTAAAAGTTGGACAACAATTATACTTTAGGCTTATGTGTTCCACATGTGTTGTCATTGTCCTTAAATTACTTTTAGGTCCAGGCCCCAAGTTACACTCTGAACAGTTCATAGACTGGATGGTGTGTGGGAAGATTTATACAGGGAAGTGTGGCTAGAATCATTGTGTCTTAAATCCAATAATGGAAAGTGCAGTTCTTTTCCTATAGTTGTTAGCCAGGTTCATTTTGTCCATCTGGAAGAATTATGCATCTAGTAATAGTTCTCTGATAACTTTATGTCTGGGTTGTTACTCCCTTCCCGTTCTCAAGGAATGTTGTGCAAGAATAGAGATTATTATATTGGTCTTCTATGTCTCTGTTTCTCAACTGTGACTATAGTCACCAATATCATGTAAAAGTAGCTTCTTTGTCCCCTAACATCAACAGGAGCATGGATTATGGACTCCTACATGGTCTCTCTAACATCAACTCATGCTAGGAAACTCAGCATGGCCATCTAAGAGAACAGATCAACATGGCCCTCCTCCGCAACAGTGCCATGGGTACCATTAAAGCCCTCGATGGTAGCACAGGCAAAGGATGTCAACATGGTCTCTCGTGGCAGTGCAAGCCACTCATATCCAGAGAGCCCTCATCAGCCTCAGGACCCACAGACATTCTATGGTTTCAGGCAACAACATAGACCATGATCACCTGGATGGCCTTTGGGCATTTATTAAATAGTGACCAGTCAGGGAAGGCCCAGCGTGTTGTAGGTAGTTCTCTGTAGGCTGGTGCTTCTGCATTCTATACAATATGAAAAAGTCATGGGGACCAAATGTTCCTCTGTGGCCTCTGCCTCAGTTTCAGACTCCAGGTTCTAGCTGTGTTTGAGTTCCTATTCAGGTTTTCGTCAATGATGAACTACACTGTGGAAGTAATCACTTTCCTCCCCAGCGTATGTTGTAGACAGGGTGTTTTTTATAACAGCATCAAGACTCTTACTAAGAAAAGTTGATACCAGAAGTGGGAGTAATTCTGTGACAGACCAGACCATGTTGTTTTGGAGAAGACTGTAGAGGATTTTAGAATTTGGGGCTAAGAAAAGGCATTGAATGTTGAGTGATCATTGATATATTCTGTAGGCATGGGGAAGATAAAATGTTGAGAACTATGTAGATGACCAAGGCCAAGCTTGTGACATTTTGGGGAGGCAAAGATTTGAGCCAGCCTTTATGCGACATAGCTGGGCTAATGGTCAGCTGGAGCTGAAGAAATGGCTGTGGCTAAGCAGAAACCAGCACCATTACAGTGAAACCTTTGCTTTACTGGGGGAATTGATGCTGGCCAGCTGGAAATTATCAGGGACAAAGAAGAGACAAGCAGAACTGAGTTGATATGAGTTGATATGTTCTGGCAATTTTTTCAGCAGAGTCAGCACACAGAAGCTGTGTTCCAGGGGCAGCCACCATTGTACATGGCAGTGTAAGAGTCATCAGGTGTTACTGGTGTAAAAGGTATGAATAGGTCATGGCAAGTAGCTGGGGCTTGGGAATGTGAGAGGCCAGAAAAAGCTATTGTGGAAGGTACAGCCACAGTGGAAGTTGAAGGTCCAGGAATGCAGGGGTAATGCAGAGAAGATCAAGGTTGGCACTGAGAAGAGAGTTTAGGATAGTCTATTGGTGACAGTGTAGCCAGCTCTAGCACAGGACTCCAGCACTTTGGAGATGCTAGTTCCCGGGACTACTATAAAGAATAGGAGCAGTGAGAAGTGGAGGTTGCCAGAGCTTAGAAGCCAGGCTGTGTGTGTTGCACAGGGCAAATCTAGAGAAGTGACACAAGACCTTGGAGGAGCCCAGGTGAATCATAGACACTGCATACTGTTCGAGTTTGACTTTTGTTTGGCCCAGATTATGAGTGTGCCCTGGTTCTTTCCTTTTGAAACACAGGGATATTTAGATTACTTTTAATTTAACAAGGTCTCAGAGTTGAAAGTCTAAAAATTTTGAAGAAATTTGAGGTTTTCAAAAGAGATTTTGGATTATTTTTTTAACTGACTGAATTTTAAAGTGTTTGACTGAGCAGAAGAGAGATTAGGGCTAGAGTCCTGATTCTAGGAGAGGAATAGAGAGATGAGAATAGAGGATTCAGCCTGAGGAGACATTATGGTCCAGGAGCCATCATGAGGTCACACCTGGAGCAAAGAGAATCAAATCAATACTAAAATGTAGGTATTTCAGGGACTGGCTGTGAGAAGTCGCCAGAGTATATTAGAGGATTAGACTAGATCAACAATGATTGTGCCGTAAGCTTATTATATGAATCTAGCAGTCTCTGTCTCATTTGAAACTTTTAAAATTGCACTAAGAGTGCACCCAATGTGGGACATAGATTCCAAGATTAGTAAAGTTCTGGGTGAAAAGTGCATAAAAAGTACTCCGTAGGTAGATAGTGGGAACCAAAGCCAAGTGTATTTCACAGGCACAGCTCCTTAACCTGCCAAACTAGAGCACCAGGGTGGCCCTGCACTCCCATGCTGAGAAAGAAGCTTGTGGCCACAGAAGCATAGACGCAGCTTCCAGCCAATCAGGGTTGGCTCTCAACGAAGGCAGCTTGGCTTGAGAGCCCTGTGCAATCTCACCGGCCCAGTCCAAAGTGGCTGGGATTTGTGACTCAGATAACAGTGGGTAGTGACCTGACCTCACACTGCACCCCACGGAAAGGACTTTACTTGACATGCAGCACAGAGCAGGAGAGTTCTCTGACAGCTATCCAGCAACAGGGCAGATCACTGTAGACAACAATATGGCCAGAATCAAGATGACGATTACCTTGATAGGGCAGCAGGAATGCAGTGACGTTTTGTTTTGTTTTGGTTTGGTTTAGTTTAAAAGCACTGTAGAAGAGGCTGCACTACTGCTCTGTGCTTTTCTCTTTTCTCAGAGCGCCAATGTTACCAAAGGCAAGCAACAGTAACATAGAGGCATCTGCCACAGGGGAGGGGCACAGTGAGAGTCAGTTCCTTTTAAATCGCTTGTGCAATGGGCTAGACCGGCACTGCCAACAAACAAATGATAAAAATGCTTATGAACTGAAAGGTAAGGGTAGAGCTTGTCAGGGAACGGGAAAAGAAGCCACAGACTGAGAAAAGACAGAAACACACAAACTATCCAAAGCAGTCAAACTTCTGACCAGGTAAAAAAAAATATTTAAAAACAATGCTTTTATGCCAAAATAGGAAAGAGACTATGCATGAAAGTTCATAGATTGATATAGTTTGAAGTTGACAAATTCAAAGAAAATAGACACGCATGCACAAGATGAAAGGCACAGTAACATAGAACTTGTGGACTTTAAAATGGTTTAAAAATAAAACAAAACAGAAAGCTATAAATGACCTAATTTTAATTGGCTAATCATTGATTATAATTATTTTTGCACTGGTAATCGTTTTTTTACTCTGATAATCTTGTTGGATTCTTATGCCTTCATAAGGAAAGGAACTTAATAGTACAAGGGGTCTGCCAGGACTCAGAGGAACAGTACTGGGTAGGACAGAGACCAATGTTCCTTGGCCTTATAATTTTACTATTTGGTTTTCTTTCTCTTGCTATTTATGCTTCCATAAGCACTGGCTTCTTCTTCTTCTTCTTCTTCTTCTTCTTCTTCTTCTTCTTCTTCTTCTTCTTCTTCTTCTTCTTCTTCTTCTTCTTCTTCTTCTTCTTCTTCTTCTTCTCCTTCTCCTCCTCATCTTCCTCCTCCTTCTTCATCTTCTCCTTCTCCTCCTTCTCCTCCTCCTTCTCTTGCTCTTCCTTTTTTTCTCTGCCTCTCTGTCTCTTTCTGTCTCTGTCTCTCTGTGTCTGTCTCTGTCTTTGTCTCTGTCTGTCTCTCTCTCTGTATCTGTCTCTCTGTTTCTCTCTGTCTCTCTGTCTCTATGTATCTATCTATGTCTCTCTCTCTCTCTCTCTCTCTCTCTCTCTCTCTCTCTCTCTCTCTTTTTCTAAGACATTTCACTGACCATGGAACTTCTTTCTTATATCCTGTTGGGGCAGGGAGGAGTGAAAAAGAAATCAAGGAAACAGGAGTATATATAGAAATAATAAAGGAATAATAGACATAAAGACTAGATTATTGAATCTACTTTAAACTGTTAGTGCTACTACTAGCCAAAAGTCATACACCAGTATAGATCTTTGTATACTGATGCAAGATTAAGGCTATATTTGGTTACAACATACTACTGTATATGAACTCGTTAGGCTTTATACCTATGTAATTCTTTAAAATGCAATGTTAAGTTCTAGTCTTTTTGAAAGATGGTATTAAAAACTATTTAGGATATTTAAGAAATACAAGTTAATAGACATGGCAGATGCCAGGTTAGTTAATTACAGAAATATGTTTCCAAAGTTGAACAGATAGACAAAAGCTAGCAATAAACAACATTTACATAATCAGATATATGGTAGATAGATAATTGATAGTCTTCACAAACCTCTTATACTTACAGAATACATTAAGAGATGTTATATCATTAGAAAGCATTTTTACAAAGAGACAGATCTGCTCCTGGCAGCACTCCCATTCTACATCATAGAAGATGATAAGCCTTAAAATACCTCCTTATGGAGATTTCGTCAAATGTGGCACACTAGCCTCCAAGCAAAAACCTGCACTTACTTCAACTGCAGACAGAATGTTGTCCAAAAATGGACAAACATGGTGCAGGGAAGGCAAGTGCTAAACTTTGCCATCACTAGGTATGCAGCCCTTCATAACTCCTTTACAGAAAATTATGTCATATATTCTAGGCCAGAAGGCTGAAGATATATGCTCCAACGTTATAGAGAAATTTTGAGTGGCTCTCTAGGCATCCAACAAACTTTGTCATTTCTGTAGTTTTGGAAGCTGCTTCTCTTAACTTCGTACTCAGGTCCTTCTCAAATATTTGAAGACTGGATGGTTATAGTCTAAAATTAAGTTTAAGTTATTCAGGATTTAAGAAAGTGTCTTTAAGTATAGGAATATATTTTATATTGATAATACAAATTATGATAAAGATTGATTTCTGTACAAAATTTAGAACTCACCAAGATAGGATAGATAGTAGAATACTTTCTTCATGGTTGCCAAATACATATAGATCAGACATTGTGAATATAAATCTTTCCTGGTTGTTTCATAATTGTAATAATTGTATATAGTTTATTAATATAAGAAAAAAATCTTTTTATTGGATTATTAGTGGGAAATGTTGGCATAATGTTGTTGTGCAGTATGTAAAGATTATCCTTGTACTAATCAAATGCTGAATTTTCTGCCCCCATATTTGGTTGCAATCCAGACATAGCATTCCAATGCTTATTGTAAGTATCCCCTGTCTCAATGTTGTACAGATGTTGCTCCCCATTTATTCTCTGGTTTGATCAATAAAAACTGAGTAGTCAATGACTGAGCAGATGAAAGAATATGGCTACAACTTCTAATTCCAGCAAGGGCACTGGTAGAGAGGAGAAGAGAGAATTAAACATGGGTATAAGGTCCTGAGCCACCATGAGAATGTAGTTGGAACAGATAGCCAAACAAATACCAAAATGCAAGTATATTGAGAATTTTGGCTGAATGGTAGCCAAATTAGCTTAGATAATTAGAATAGAATAGTGTCTTCTCAGTCACAACATTTGAAATGTAAATAAATAATGTAATTAATAAAAATAACAGCTCAGTTATTGTAGCATAAAGATTATTATACTAACACTAAGAGCCCCTGTCTCAATCATTGGAGACCTATCTGGTTAGAGGAAAACTAAAACTTTTACAATTGTAGTAATGAGTGTGGAGAGTGAACATTTCAAAGGGTTTCAGTATGTAAAGAGTTGCATCCAATCAAAGTTTACTGATCGAATTAGTTTTTTCAGGAAACAAGGTACTTGATCCAATTCTTGGTGGTCATCTCTGAGAAATGTAACTCCAAATAGTCACAGAAGGTTGTATTTATTACTAATGATAGTTAACAAAGAGGTCATGTGTTTTAGAGAAATATGTGTATAAAACTGAAGAAGAATTGAGTGGCAGAAAGTAGCTATGAAAAACATATAATTGTAGTCAGTAATCATGGTTGAAATGATCAAAAATTTAAAGCACGACTTTTTTTTTTTTTTTGGTTCTTTTTTTCGGAGCTGGGGACCGAACCCAGGGCCTTGTGCTTCCTAGGCAAGCGCTCTACCACTGAGCTAAATCCCCAACCCCTAGAAAAAGCACGACTTTTTTAAATAAAAGAAAAAGAATCAGATTCAGTCTAGATAGTAAACCTCTGGCAAGCCAACTTCTCTCTCTCTCTCTCTCTCTCTCTCTCTCTCTCTCTCTCTCTCTCATTTTTACCATTATTTTGGCTTAAACAAAATCTTATTGTACAGCCCAGGATGTCCTATTATATAATGTCTATTATTCAGCTGTAATATTTCAATATTTCAGTTTTTCTTCAAATAGGACCGTGTGTGTGTGTGTGTGTGTGTGTGTGTGTGTGTGTGTGTGTGTATACATACACATATAGTATTCTACTACAAGCTTTAGTGGATGACATCTTGTCAAAATAAATAGCAATTAGCTAAACCTTTCAATCATTAATTGCAACCATATGAGGTTACTGATAATTTTTCAGACAATGAAACCATGAGGATACCAATCATAATAATTATTACTTTAGTTCAAAATTTGAGCCAAAATTTAATGTCATTAAATTTTCATATCCTCTTCATATGTGTTCAGAAGTATTTCTGAAGTTGATTCTGTACCTTTGGTCATGTTCTATTTATAAACCTTTATATGTAACTGTTCCCACACTTTGGAATCTTTTTTCTTGTTCTAGTGTACCCTGCTGCAGACACAAGGTTTTCCTACTTTAGTGAACTATATGGTGGGACAATTGTTCATTTTTGACATAAAGTTTTCAGCTAGTAATGTCAACTAGTAGAATACTAAGAGTCATGGGGGTATGAATTGAAGAAAACATAACTCCAGTTAGACACTCTTTTGTAAGAAAAAAAAAACTTAATCCATGGATATGGGTACCTTAAAATTTTAGTGTTTTCAGCTTTTTCATACTTTTATTTTATCACTATGGTTTTAACTGAAATTTGTATCTTATCTGATGAAGGTTGTAAGAGAATCACACACACAATGAATTAAGAATTAAAAGAAAGAAAAATGATAAAAGGAAAAAGAAGTGTTTCATTTTATCTACCAGGTTTAAAACTTGAAGGGAATAGATATAAATGAGAAATATTTGTCTGTTACTAATTTGAAAGATATTTTCAGGAGAGATAAAATCTAGAAATAGGTATTGATATGTTGGTGCTTTGAAAAAAAAATCACAGAAGTAAGGTAAAAACAATTTTTGGGAATCTCTGCAATTAAGGCTAATACAGCTAGCAGGCCTGTCCTTGCTCTTCTGGGAGCAGGCAGATTATGGGCACACAATAACAAAGCCTTTCTAGACTGCTGGAATGTGTGGACAGATTTCCTGTGGAGTTGCCTCTTTACAGAAAGTGACAAATATGGGAGGTGTGCAGAGTACAGTTGATACAGTTCTCTACCTTTGCAGATGCATGTGGCTAGCAAGGCCGGTGGGATAGCAGGGAGGCTTGACTTTATAAAGAAGCCCTCATAGAGGAGTTTACTCTGAGGGAAAAAAAAATCTTGACAGCTTTAGAAGTTAGTGGGCTTTTGAAAAACCTGCCCTAAAGAATCTAGCAGCTTTTCCTGGAAAAAATAAGCAATAGAAAGAAAAGAATTTGTTAACTGAAATCCACTAGAACCTTACAAATCTTGTACCCTGACATCCAGATTTTGTGGTTGAGCTCTTGAAATAAAATGGGGCATCGTACAAATGAACGTGTGGCATAAAAAGTATCCACAAAACAATTGGCTTTTGAAAATACTAACAAGACTGAGGAAAAGGCAAAAATACCCCCCCAAACCACACAAACAACAACAACAAAAACAAAACAAAAAGCAACTTGCATTCTTCGAAATGCTTAAACTTACAAAGAAGCTACCTTTATTTTGTGGCTCTAGAGAAAGCCATCAGGAAAATGACCCATACTGGGGAAAAAGAGTGACAAGTTTACATTTGGAAAAACAGCCATGTTTGCCATTACTGGACCTCCATACTGCCTTAAGACTAACAATACTCCTGCTTATACCTTCCTATAGTAGAAACTTCTATCCTCAGTATAAAATCACTTAAGAACTCAGGAATTCCTTATAACCCACAGTGACAGGCTGCTTGGGAAAGCCCCATAGATGTCTGAAACAACATTGTATAAATAAGGACTATATATTAGACTAAAAATAAAAAAAAAATGTACAGAAAGAGGGATAAGAGAGGAGAAAGGAAGAGGTAAGGAAGGAAGGAGGGAGGAAGGGAGGAAATGTGTTATAAAGATAACCTTACTATTGTAGAAGAGACTGACAATTGTCACAAAAAGAAGAGACTCCAAACTTCTTTTTTTTAATCTTGTTTTAAATCGGATATCTTATGTATTTACATTTCAATTGTTATGCCCTTTTCCCCCTCTCCCATTTCCCCTTCCCCTCTTCCATTCCCGCTCTCCCTACTTATATGAAGATGTTCCCACTCCCACCAACCCACTCCCACCTCAACACCCTGGCATTTCATTCCACTAGGGAAACAAGTCTTCACAGGACCAAGGGCCTCTCCTCCTACTGATGCCAGACAATGCCATCTTCTGCTACATATGTGGCTGGAGCCATGGGTCTGTCCATGTGTACTTTTTGGTTGGTGGTTGAGTCCCCGGGAACTCTGGGAGATCTTAGAAGAACAACAATATCAAACAAACTTCTAATGTAAAGAAGTAATGACTAGAAAGTAGTTTGGTATCACAAGACCTAGGCCTGGAATCTTCTAGCCTTCATACTATCTATCGTTGTCCTAAACGTTTCTGATTCCTAGACTTACTACTCTATAAACTCACCCTTTCTAGTTCTACCTGAACTCTGGCTGTCTGATTTAACACAGCTGTTCTAGCTCAAGTCTCCTCTCCAAGCTGACTGATTCAAACTGGCTTCTTCTCTCTTCAAAAACAAACTGTCTCTGTAAAACTGCATTGCCTCCTTTCCCCTTTTTTCTTGTTTGTTCTTGTTAGAGTTGGGCATTTTCTATATCTGATTCATTCTGCCAAATCTTTCTCTTACTCATTGGTTTTTCTGCCATTCACTTAGATGTTATGTTCAAACATGGCTGTTTCCTTCTACAAACTAAACTTATTCTACATTGTTTGCTTTACAGGTGTATACTAAGACCAGGGCTGTATCCAGGCAGACTGATTAAAAGTGTGTCAGACCAGCCAGATCACATACTTAGAATGTCCTTGGATGTGATCCCTTGTCAAGGCAGACATATTGCTGGATTAAAATTCCTCTATAGTTTGGCCTATTCCTGTGCCACTTCATTTCCCATGAAGTTCTGGAATAGCCACTTTGGATCAAGTGTGAGAGCATGATCCACATATGAAGTAATCTCGATTAGAGCCCAGTTATGACAGAGAGCTAATATTCAATATATAAAGAGAATTCAAGAAGTTAGACTGCAGGGAATCAAATAACCCTATTAAAAATGGGGTACAGAGCTAGACAAAGTATCCTAAACTGAGGAATATCGAATGACCACAAAACTCCTAAAGAAATGTTCAACATCTTTAGTTATCAGAAAAACGCATGTCAAACTGACCATGAGATTCTACCTCAGGCCAGTGAGAATGGTTAAGATAAAACCTCAGGTGACAGCAGATGCTGGTGAGAATGTGGAGAAAGAGGAACACTCATCGATTATTGGTGGGATTTCAAGCTCATACAACCACTCTTCAAATCAGTCTGGAGGTTCCTCAGAAAACTGGACATTGCACTACCTGAGGACTCAGCTATACCACTCCTGAACATACACCCAAAAGATTCTCAAACATATAACAAGGACACATGCTCTACTCTGTTCATAGCAGCCTTATTTATAATAGCCAGAAGCTAGAAAGAACCCAGATGTCCTTTAACAGAGGAATGGATACAGAAAATGTGGTACATTTACACAGTGGAATACTACTCAGCTATTATAAACAATGACTTCATGAAATTTTTCGGCAAATGGATGGAACTTGAAAATATTCTGACTGAGGCAACCCAATCACAAAAGAACACACATGGTATGCACTCATTGATAAGTGGGTATTAGCCCGAAAGCCTAGCTTACCCAAGATTCAATTTACAGACCACATGAAGCTCAAGAAGAAGGAAGATCAAAGTGTGGATGCTTCACTACTTCTTAGAAGGGACAAAAAAATACTCACAGGAGGAAATGTGGACCCAAAGTGTGGAGCAGAGACTGAAGGAAAGGCCATGCAGAGACTGCCACACCTGGGGATCCATCCCACATACAGTCACCAAACCCAGACACTATTGCTGGTGTCAAAAATTCTTGCTGACAGGAGCCTGACACAGGTGCCTCCTGAGAAGCTGTGCCAGACCATGACAAAGGTGTATGCTGACCACCAACCATTGGACTGAGAATGGGGTTGCCAATGGAGAAGTTAGATAAAGGACTGAAAGAACTGAAGGGGCTTGCAACTTTATAGGGACAATAACAATACCAAACAACCAGACTCCTCAGAGCTCCCAGGAACTAAACAACCAACAAAAGAGTGCACATGGAGTGACCCATGACTCCAGCTGCATATGTAGCAAAGGAAGGCTTTGTGGGGCATCAATGGGAGGAGAGGCCCTTGGTCCTGCGAAGGCTCGATACCCCAGTGTAGGGGAATGCTAGGGTGAGTAGGTGGGAGGCAGTTGTAGGTGCGTGGGGGAGTATTCTCATAGAAGCAGGTGGAGGGGGCATAAGATAGGGAGTTTCTTGAAGGGAAACTGGGAAGGGGGATAACATAAAATTTAAGTAAAGAAAATATCCAATAAAAGCAAAGAAAACAGAAAAAAGAAAGAAAATAATCTAGTGATTACTCATGCAAGTCCAGTCTACCCAGGTATTGATCCATACATTTGGAATTCCAGTGGGCTCCGTTTAACTATTTGGGGCAGCTATAGCCCTATAATTTAGACAGCATTTATATGTCACACAGATTATGTGCATGGCAGCAGCTCCATAAAATGAAAACAGTTATAATTTGAAGTTAATTTAACCCACCACCTGGGCATTTAAACCTATAATGATAGCAAAGATGTGGCCTAATTCCATGGGCAAAGACTTACAAGGGTTAGGATTTATCTGTTTCGCTTCTAATACTGCAAATGATAATTCTCAATCTGTTTTGAGGTGTCAATCCCTTAACCCTATTAAAACATTTATTTTGGAGGACATGTGTCTAGGGCAAGCACAGCAACTGTTCTGTTCTTTGTTCTTTGCACTTTACTGTCTGGGGTCCAGCATTATAGTGAATTGCCACAGGACAAAATGTGAAGATTCATTCTGATTACCCTCAGAATTAAAAAAGGAAAGAAAAAAAAAGCAAAGTTATAGGAATTGGGTGAAACCCTGCATGAGACAAACCCTGACTAAATGTGCATCGTTACCATTGGCAGAGCTATTTCAAGGACCTATGTCCCATAAGACATTGGCAAAGCCAGTTCCCCATGTGGGTCAGGCTGAAGATGTGTGCAGAAACTCTGCATGAGAGTTCTAGTATCAGGTCTAGTAACAACTGATCTTTGTTTGCAAAGACTAACATCTGCTGCGGCTTCCTAACCTATGTTTAAAGTCAGAGACCTCTTTCCTACCTAGACTGGCTAACTAACACCCCACACAAAGCTGGGTTGTTAAGAAAAATGAGGGTCTTGTCTTTAGATGTTGGAAAACACCTACCTGGTCCAGGCTTTTAAAGTAAGTGCTTCTCCATGCTTGCCTTTCTTTATTCCCTTCCTACAAGGCCTTGCTCCAGGACTCAGTCTGTTCAGGTCACAGCAAAGTTCATAATTTCTACTCTAAAGTAATCTATAATCGCAAACAACGTTCAGTCATCAGGCAATGACTACGGTGTATTTCATTCTAAGACTTCTATTTATTTTCATATTTATTTGGTAGTATTTTCTTCAGATCTTGTTTATAGACAGTTTGTTTCACTCTTGTATTTCATCTGTACAACATAAACATTTCTATGCTGGATAAATGACATTTTATTTTATTTGGCCTATTTTCACATGGGGCACTTCTCACTATGAGATGCCTGGAGGATAACAATGTCTTATTTTTCTTAATATGTCTATGACTTAGCACTGACTAGGGTAAAGAAATAGATTTGTATTTAATGGAAAACAAATGAGCAAAACCAAAATAACCAGCTAATGGTTGCATAATTCAAAATGTAAATACACATGTATAATATATTAATTGAAAACTCTATTATATATTTAATATGAATATCTTATATAAATGTTGCATCTGAACACATAATTTTTGTTACATAATATTTTATATAAGATGCTAGATGCTTAGGTTAATAACAGCACCATATTGCAAATAAATTTCAGTATTTACAAAACCATATTCATTTTAGTGACTTCATAATTTCTCATAATATAAATTTAATGGTTTATTGAGTTAGCCATCAATGAAATCACTATTCTTATGTCTATACATTAGTAACATTTGAGACAGATAAAAGAATGGAGAAATGGGGACATAAAAGTAGATATTAGCACAAAAGTTCAGAATACCCAAGATACAATTTACAGACCACATGGAGCTCAAGAAGAAGAAATTCCAAAGTGTGGATGTTTCAGGACTTTTTAGAAGGGGAAACAAAATACTCAAGGGAGGAAATATGGAGAGAAACTGTGGAGCAGAGACGGAAGGGAAGCCCATCAAAAGACTGCAACACCCCGGGCTCCATCCCATATACAGTCAGCAAACCCAGACACTATTGGGGATGCCAAGAGGTGCATGCTGACAGGAGCCTCATATAGCTGTCTCCTGAGAGGCTCTGCCAGAGCATGACACATGCAGAGGCAGACACTCCAGCCAACCATTGAACTGAGCAAGGGGTCCTCAACGGAGGAGTTAGAGAAAGGACTGAGGTAATTGAGGGGGTTTGCAACCCTATAGAATAACAATATCAACCAACCAGAACCCTCCCAGAGCACCCAGGGACTAAACCATCCACCAAAGAGTACACATGTGGGACCCATGGCTCCAGCATCATATGTAGCAGGGGATGGCTTTTGGGGGCATCAATGGGAGGAGAGGCCTTTTGTCCTGTGAAGGCTTAGTTGCCCCATTGTAGGGGAATGCCAGAGCAGGGAGGCTGGAGAGAGTGGGTGGGTGGGGGTATGGAGGTAAGGGGTTGGAGGATGAGATAAGGGGGTTCCAGAGGGGAAACCAGAGAGGGGGATAACATTTGAAATGTAGATAAAGAAAATATCCAGTAGTAAATGGGGGCGGCGGTAGGAAGAAAAGAGGAAGCATAGACACCAATTGTAAATCATCCATGGAACTTCAAAATTGTTAACAAAACTAAAACCCACCTCTTTAAAAGTCAGCTTTCTGCATGCATGTAATTTTTGTACTGGAAAAGACTAGGTAGAAAGAGTATACTTTCATGTATGGGTGTTGGTGTACCTGTAACTATAATGTCAAGAGGCAGAAGCAGGACGGGGATCATTGCAAGTTCGGGAAGGACAGGTCTGTGTAATGAGCTACAGGACAGAGAAGAGGAAGACAGATCCATCCTATAACAAAACAAAATAAAACAAAACAGAAACAAACAGAAAGGCAATAATAAAATAAACAGAAAAAAGCAAAATTATGGAATGTGTTCTTATCTCAGGTTTTTCATTACAACAGAAAAAAATTGAATATAACATATACAAAATTTAAATTGGAAGTGTTCCAATAGCTGAAATTAGGGTAGCCAAAAGTATATAACTAAAACTGAATAAAATCTACCAATAACGTCTTAAGCTATTATACTTTGTATATACTACTGTTTGTGTTGTCTAATTTCAGTTTTAATATTAATGTATCCGATCTCATTACATTCTTACCCCTCAAAGCCCAGCTTCTACAGGAATCAGAGGAGGAGCAACTTACTGGCCACTTCCCTATCACACTTGATTTATTTTACAAGTTAATCTAACTGCTTCTTCTTAAATTTCTTATCTACAATTGTTTCACTTTCTCCTCTCCCAAACTTGCTGATTCCTTATCTGCAACAGATTCATTAATGCTCCTCTTAGTTTAGATTCTTATTTCTTTGCTTTTCTTAAATTAAACATTCTGATCAAAAGCATCTTGGGGGAAGATAGAATTTATTTGGCTTACACATTCAATCACTGAGCAAAGCCTTAGTCAGAGCTCATATGGGAACCAAAGCAGACAGATGGAGAAACGCTGACTACTAGAAGGCACTCTCTGGCCTCCTAAGATGCCCATTTCCTACAGCCCAGCATCCCCTTGCTCAAGGGTAACAATGCTCACAGAGTAGTGTGCAGATCTACATCATTAATTATAGAACTGTTCCCTGCCCAACATGTGTCTATAGGTCGATATGATGTGATGCAGTCAGTTCCTCAGTCTTCCCTCTCCCAGGTGAGTATAATTGCTGTCAAGTAGACAAAAGCTAACCAGCGCTCTCATTTCACTTCTGATTTGCTAGTGGTGTCTCCTCTGCTCCTTAGTTACCCTTTGAATAGTTAGAGCAAGCACTTACAAATTTACCATTTACAGAGCCCAAGTGGCTTGGAGTTCTCTCTGCTGTTTCTTGGTAGGATTCCTGAGAGCCTCCCTAGAAATGTGACACGCAAATTGACATTGATGGCTCCCTTTGTTTGTGTTTATAATGGACTGCAAAAGAGAGGCACAATTTCTAACACAACTCTTTGCACAAATAAAAAGGGGAATTCATTGATCCCGCAGAGAAAGCATCAAGCACTCAGAAAATCCAATCCACTTAAAAGAATTAAGTCTGTATTTTTTCAGCCAATCCCTTTTATTTTTAGAAAGAACAATATTCTGAAACGACTTTGCAAACACTTTAATTAAAAGATTTACCCTGACTCATTATTTTCCTATCTTATTTCTTGAGTGCCTTTCTCTTGACTTCTCACTGAAATGTCTGTTATATGTAAGTTTACCAAGAGGCAAGTGATATTCTTAAGCTAGTCAAATAAACATTTCAAAGGAGTATTTTTTTAGATAAAACTATTGTCCTTAATCACTGATCAACTTATTTTTGTCATGTGTTAAAGTTTGAAAGATTGATTATGTGAGATATTGTTTTGGTCTACTCCATTTTTGAATAAAAGACAAATTTGCTGGATTCAAAGATATATATATATATATATACATATATATATACACATATATATATATATATGTATATATATATTTTTTTCGCTCAAAGATATAGGAGTAGAGACTTACAAATTCAAGGCATCAACAATTTCCACGCTCAAAAGAGTTACGTATTTATTTACAGATGGCTATCTGTATTTGTTTTGTATTTCTGTCCTCATATGACAATAGAGTGAGAAATATCTCTGTGTTCTTTCCTAAAAGGCATGTATCTATCTTTAAAAGTATCTATGACCCATCACCATCACAAATAATATTGTATGCAGGTGGAAATTTTAACATATGAACTATAGATAAATATTCAGTTTATAATGGATTTTTACTTCTTTCCATTTTTATTGGATGTTTTAATCTACATTTCAAATATCCCCCTTCCCAGTTTCCCTTCCAGAAACCCCATATCCCATCCCCCAACCTCCTGCTTCCATGAGGCTGCTCACCTACCCACCCACCCATTCCCTCCTGCCTTCCCCGTCCTGGCATTTCCCTACACTGGGGCATCTGGGCCTTCACAGGACCAAGGGCCTTTCCTCCTATTGATGCCTGACAAGGCCATCCTCTGCTACATAGGCAGCTGGAGCCATATAGTTAGTACCCCCAAAGGTACTAACACATCCAGGATCACAGGATCACAGGATCATAAGCTCACAGGAAGAACAGGCTCCAGTTAGAGACAAGGAGGCCAGATAACACCAGAGATAACCAACATATATATATATATATATATATATATATATATATATATATATATATATATATAGAGAGAGAGAGAGAGAGAGAGTTGGCTGTAAACGGAAAATTAAAGAATTTAGTAGTTTTGAAGACCCACAAGGCTAGGTGATTCAGCTGGTCTTCAGTCTAAGTTGGCACCCTGAAGAAGGAATCTCCAATCAATGTGCTGGCAGTGTTCAAGCAAGTAAAGAAGTAATAAACATGTCCTTCTTCCATGGTTCCATAGGCCTCCAAGCAGAAGGTGTGACCCAGATTAAATGCCTTAATATCTGCCTTAAAGGTGTGTGTGTTGATTCAGATTAAGGGTGTGTGACATTCCACTTCAAGATCAAAAGATTGTATCTTTCAGTCTCAAGACTGGTTCACACATATGCGCTCCATTTTTGGATTGTTATCCATTCCAGACAGTCAATTTTACAACCAAAATTAGCTATCACACATAAAATACACCATGTTTTTGGTTTCTTTAATGGAGACTGAACCAAGGACTTCATACAGGCCAGCAAAAATTCTACTATTGAACATTTCTCCAACCTACTAATGAGTTTTAAGTGAATATGACAAATTAAATGTATTGTATTACTGGGCCTCAGTGAAAATTTCACTTTAAATTATTAATATATAAACATAGGTTAGCATCTTGGCTTTATAAATTCTGTATTTTATTATTGCATACTCATATTTTAGTGCATTTTCATGTCAATGGGACAATATTGATATTATTAAGTATCATTGGAATATGAATAAAATTAGGTATCAACATTCTGGAATATGTATAAATGTTGTATATAGGGTCACAACTTTACCTGACTATAGCTATTTTAAATATTAATGGCTAAGGGTGGTCATGATTATCTCTGGTTTGTTTTTAATATAAATATCTCCAACAAATTGTAAATAAAGAAGCCAACTAGAGTGATGTACCTACCATTAACACTGGACTCCAATATCAGTTCTAAGAATGGTCTTGACCTCTTGTGCTGTGTTTGAGGTAAATCCTGCACATTCTAGCTTGCCTAGAAGTTTCTGGTCTCATGACTCATATGCAAATTTTCTCTTTTGAATCTAATTCTTTGATATTCAGTGTCCTGCTGCTAGGAGTTATACATGTACCATGCATGTGTGAGGACATCAGAGGATGTCTTGGGAGCTTCAATTTTCTCTTTGCACTATGAGTATACGATGATGTGTGCAAGATGGCTAAATCAGCTAGTGAAGAAATTTCCAGAACTCATCATATATAAAAATCAATGCCATTTTTTCTTAAAAAAGGGCAGTCTGATTATTTAATGTACAGTTGGTCTTTCTGAAATGATTAGCACCTACCTTTGGTCATTATCATAGCATAAACTATACCCCTTCCAATTATAAATCACTTTAGTTAAAAAATAACCACCATGAACAGCAAAGACATTTCCATTTCTTTGGAAATCCCAAGGATTTAGTGGCTACATGTAAAGTGTGACAAGAAACAGACTTTATTTTTGTTGTTCTCAAAAGATACAGATTGCATTTGTTTTAAGTAAGAAATAAAGACATTAAAAGGGTGGCAGTTTATACTTAATTAGACATTAAGAAATGGAATGAATTCCAATCTAGGAAATGAGAAAGATAACACGTCTGCTACAAACTACCTTATGTCTGTTAAGTATTAAGAATGTGAAAAGGGCTTTTATAGTTTATATTTGGTGGGTATGTTATTAAAAATAAGATTTCTTAAAAGATAATAAAAGCTCTGAAGAATTATACTTTCTTTGCTACTGCCTGGAATGAGAAACAGACTTGAAAACAGTGGATTGAGTTTAGGTACTGTTGTGTTAGAATGCAGTTCTATTCTTGATAGATCAAGCCAGGGCACTGCAGACCCATGAGAAAGATGAGAAAAAGAAAAAAAGAAGTGAGGGGTCAGCATCTCTGTATTTTATTCAGGATATGATGTAATCATGCACACCACCTTGCACTGGTGAGGAGGCAGCCAGGGTTAGTTGACAGTTGCCATGGCAAAAGGCATAAGAAGGTTCTTGGTGACAAGGGATGACCATATCACCACTGGATTTGGAGGTTAACCATAAAGCTGCTTCTAATACCCGCACAGATTCTTGTGGAAGAATAGGAGGAAGAATTGCAGACCCCAAAGGGTACAGGAAACTGACTTGGATACTTAAGGGACCCACAGGTACTGAACTACCAATGGAAGAACACACATGGGTTGAACTTATTCCTCCCCGCACATATGTAGATGGGCAGCTTGGTATTTATGTGTGCCCCTAACACACACACACACACACACACACACACACACACACACACACACACACAAGATATTGCCTGTATGTGGATATATTATTCTAGCTGGGATGCCCTTTGTGATCTCAGTGGTAGAGGAAGTGGGTGGCCTCACAGAAACTTTAAGTGACAGGGAAGGGGGATATCTAGGGATGCTCCCTCCTGCTCAAAGGAGAAGGGAGGGTGATGGCAGAAGGGTTGTGGAAGGGGGTTACTGGGAGGGGGTGACTGGGAGGGGGTTACTGGGAGGGGGTGACTGGGAGGGGGTGACTGGGAGGGGGTGACTGGGAGTACGCAGTGAGCAGGCTGTAAAGTGAATAGGTAGGAAGAATAAAATTATTTGAATAAATAAATTAGAAAGATACTTGATGCCATTATAAGCATAATATAGGATTTTGGGTAGAGGAGGGATGGGGGAATTTGGAGGAGTGGAAGCAGGGAAAACTGTAGTTGGGATGTATTTTGGTAAAGAAGCACCTATTTTCTATATTTTTAAAAAAGAGATGTCTAATTCAAAATCCATTCTTCTCCATCTGAAACCTTTGAAGTATCTAAACAGAATTGGTATGGTATGGCCATTATCATGTAAGATGGTGAATTACAGAAGGGTATTTTACCTCTTTCAATAATATCGTGTTTTGGTCTTTTTCACCTGGCCTGTCTTCTACCTATTATATAAATGTGTCAAACACTGACTTCAGATGTCTGGCCTTTCCCACTTCTCTTTACTCAATGAATGATGTAGCAGATAACCACTCGATTTCATGGGCAAAACCTCAGAGATCATCCCCTTTATTCTTTTCTACACATCCAACCTATCGTTAGCCTTTTAAAGCGATCATCCAAAGGTAACACCAATATGCTAACATTTGTTCAGGTTGTGCTACCAAAAGCCTCATGCAAGATACAATGTTATAATCCTTAGAAAACTGTGTGAGATTTCATAGTGGACCTTAAACGGAATTCAGTTCTTAAGAATACAATTTGAAGCAGATACACTGCCCAGTCAGAGACTGTTCTCCTTCCAGGTTCCACCTGTGCGAGGAGAGTCTCAGCTCTGGATCCAAGTTGACACAGCCCATGCCCCAGTGGCAGCTCAACTCCCCAGGTATTCTGACACATCCAGGATCACTGGTGAGACCCCAAACCATGCACCAATAGCCTGTGTAACCTAAACTCACGTGACCCAGGAAAGCAGATACCCCACCCCTCCAGAGACCCGCCCCCTTCCAGTTCATACCTCTGCCAGGAGAAGAGATTCGGTTCTGGATTTCCACACACTCAACCTACACCCTCCTTGCAGCTTCTCCATCCCCCAAAGGTACTAACACATCCAGGATCACAGGATCACAGGATCATAAGCTCACAGGAAGAACAGGCTCCAGTTAGAGACAAGGAGGCCAGATAACACCAGAGATAACCAGGTGGCAAGAGGCAAATGCCAGTACATAAGCAACAGAAACCAAGGCTACTTGGCAACATCAGAACCCAGTTCTCCCATGAGAGCAAGTCCTGGATACCCCAAAACACCTACAAAGCGAGATTCAGATCTAAATTCTCATTTTATGAAGATGATAGAGGACTTTGAGAAGGACAGAAATAAATCCCTTAAAGAAACAAATCCCAAGAAAGGTACAGAAGGTCAGAAAATAGAATGAAAATATGTAGGAGCGGGGAAGAGGAGCTGAGGAGAGCCACGAGAGTCCCAGACACCAGGGAAGCGTGGGGCTCTCAGGACCCCATTAGGATGACGTTAGCCTAAATACACAGAGACGGGGGAGATAGAACCTGTAGAGACCATCTTCAGTAGATAGGCGTGGTCCTCAGTCATGGGATAGGGCCACCCATCCATCTCAAAGTTTTTAATCTAGAAGTGTTCCTGTCCAAAGAAAGAACAGGGACAAAAGCTGCAGCAGATACTGAAGGAAGGGACAATCAGGAACTGCTCTACCTGGGTATCCATCATGTCTGTAGACACCAAACACTACACTCTTGCTGTGGTCAAGAGGCACTTGCTGGCAGGAATATGGTGTCAAGTTTCCTTGGGAAGTACTTCTAGCAACTGACCAATGAACGCAGTTGTGGATGCTTTGAGCCGACCACCATACTGAGCTCAGATAACTCGGTGGGGGAAGCTGGCAAACGACTGGAAGAGCACAGGGGGATTGCAGCCCCATTGGGAGAACCCGTAAGCTGGAGAACCCAGCTCTCCCATAGACTAGACCAGCAACTTAGGAGTGTACCTGGAGGGATCCATGACTCCAGATACGTATGTAGCAGAGGATGGCCTTGACTGGCAGTAATGGAAGGGGAGGTCCTCAGTCCCAGGGAGGTTTGTTGCCCCAGCATAGGGAGATGCTAGAACAGCGGGGCAGGGGAGCGTGGGTGTGGGGATGAGCACCCTCACACAGGCAAAGGGATTGTGGGTTGGTGGAGAGTGACAGGATATCATTTGAGATGTAAAGGAATGGAATGATTTTTTTTAAAAAAGAATATGATGTGAGAAATGCAGACTTAAAGCAAAAATGTGCCAACCTTTTGAGAAAGAAGTTACTTAGACTCATTTCTTATAGTCAATGAGAACTTATAACCCCCTAAACTTCTAGAAATCACAAATATCAGTAATGCCCTGGGGGTTCCCTCTGTAAATCATCTTTTTTTTTTTCCTTTTGGTTGACACTGATTACGAGAAAAGTACAGTGGAAAATAATACTTAATGAAATTCCCAAAAGTAAATATCTGTTTTCTTGATCATTTTATTTTTCATATATTCCCAAATAAATACGCATTATTGTGGGGAGATTAGTAAATATCCTTAATGAGAACTTAGGCAATTTAATATCTTTGATATTAGGGAAAATAATCCTCTACCTTGTGCTTGCGAACTAGCTTATCAGATGTTTCTTAAAGGGTCTGTGTCATCAGAATTCACAGTGGAATGTCAAAGTGGCCATGGAAATTGACATGGCAGTGATTAACCTATCTCAGAAGTGACACTTGGGCAAAAGTTAAAATGATGTGACAATATTCTCGCTTTGTCTCCTCTGTAAGCGGCGCTGTTGGCGAAATGATCGAACCGTGGTTTAAAAGTCACTGAGGCAATGAAATGAAGTCCATCATCTCACCTAACTGACAGCCAGTGAACTAAACTAAAATTAAATCTACATCTTCTGTCTTGAAGCGCATGGGATATGAACTGAAACAGAGCCCTCATATCTCAGCTTGGTGCGCAAGGTTATTTCTCTAATTTTTCAAAAGGTTTGGGCAAATACATGTTAGGGCGACCGTTAAAATATATAGTCTGGGGTTGGGGATTTAGCTCAGCGGTAGAGCACTTGCCTAGCAAGCGCAAGGCCCTGGGTTCGGTCCCCAGCTCCGAAAAAAAGAAAAAAGAAAAAAAATATATAGTCTGTGTATTCAATGATGTAATGGTGGAGGTGTCAGTTTCTATTTCTCTTCTTTTTACCAATGCTCGTCATAGTTCTCACATTGGTGGTCAGCACTGTCAGTGTAACTAACTTTTACTTTTAATGTTAATGATATTTGTCATGTGTCAGATGCTTTGCACTGCTTTGAAGGTGGGCTGACAGGTCCTCATCCTTTCTGGGCTCCTGCTGTATTTATGCAAATGTGAGGAGAAGCGCTGCCTGGAGTCTTCACTTGTCCCAAAGCAAACAGAGCTAGAGGCTGTGTCAGCAATGAAATGGAAGTCTGATCACAGAAAGGTCCTATAAAGCCGAGAAGCCACAAGGATCCTGACGTTCACATGGTCAGCTGGTTGGGAAACTAAAATGTACATTGTCTTTCTTATTAGTGATGATCTTATATTGGTGCTTCCAATACTGAATCCCAAATTAAATAGGATATAGGTTTGGCCACAGTGATATTAAGATGGTTCTATTCTGTGTGTGTGTGTGTGTGTGTGTGTGTGTGTGTGTGTGTGTGTGTGTGTGTGTGTGTTGGTATAATGTTTGGTATACTTTATATAAGTATTGATTTATAATAGTTTGATTTTCAAACAGGATGACAATAATAGATAACTTGAGACTGCTTATTTGACATGTATTTCCTCTCTCTTGCTCTGACTCCTTCTGCTGCATATTCCTCTAAGTATTCTTGCAGTATTATTTTCATATATACACAAAAGAATGATAAAGTATAGAACTTAATATTGAAATCTTAACGTTGCTATACAGATATGGAAAATAATTTAGAGGATATCTACTGTGTCTATTTGACTGACGAAGGCAATCAAGAAACCTTTGTTGGTTATTGCAATTAAACTTCTGCACATAATGTAATCTAAAAATCCAGAAAAAAGAAAGAGAGTCACACATATTTGTGGCTTAATGCTTATCTTATAGGGGAGAGGTTGTAAGGCACCCTTTGCTGAAATTGTGCTGGGGACCATCAGTGTTAATAATAACTGTATGAAAAGACAGTTCCAACTACTGAAGTACTGATTCTCTGGGTCTTTACTAATTCAATAGATGGAAGGGAAGGAGGGAGAGAGGACAGAAAAGGGGGAAAGATGAATTTAAAATCATTGTTTGCTGTAAGTCAGTACATATGTGGTGGCAGTGAAATGTTGCCCAGGAAAGATATTTGAAAGCACAATGTTACTGCTATTCAAAGATTACATCATACTTTGCCAAGAGGAAAATAAAACTTAAAGATAATGATCACTATGTTCTCATTAAAAAAATTCTTTCTCCTCAAGGGTTTTTGAAAGCAGAACAGAGCCAATATATACTTTACAAACAGAACTTTCTTATTCCCTCATGGTCCCCATGCACCATGCAATTCATTTGAATTTTGTTTCTTATTTATTGTTCAATTTTGTGTCTTTCCTGTTTGCTACTGAAGATTACTTTATAAAGTCTTTCAAACATACAACTTAATGAGTACTTCAGCTTCTAGTTTTAGTGTTCACCATGAACAATGTTCAAAACAATTCAGGGAAACAACCTTTTATTACCTACTGTCATTTAAAGATAAACCAGGCCTCTGTTATTAGAGGAAATTGGATGTCTTTTTCAATCAGATATGGAGAGAGTATAATTCTTGAGGGTAAATAACATTTAACTAAAAACAAAGTATACATACAATTAAGTTACAATTCTCCAGGGATCAGTTGCATTTTCTCTACACATAGTATACAGATATTGAAATTAAAGTGGTATTTTACAGGAATTTTAAAAACACATTTAATTAAACATAACGCTCTATTTGTATGTCTAATAAATGAATTATTTATGTTTATTCAGCATTTATTTGGTGACAAATACTATATTAAGCCATGCTAATGGAATCATGTTCATTTCCCAAAGAGGCACTTGAACATTTTTTTTTTTTGGCTTTGGAGAACAAATGAACTAATGCTAGCATAATTTTAAAGGGAAAATGAGAAATTTAAAAAAATGACTATAATAAATAAGTACTGCAATAATTTAGTGTAATATTTTTACCAACAATTTATAATAGCTATGCTTTTCCTAATATTGTTTAGTAATGCAAAATTGTGGCAGATACCATTGAATTTATTCAGATGTGATTTTGATGAGCAAAAATTATCAGTAATTTTCTTAATGATGATAAACTGTCAACATTAGGAAAAGATAGTATAAATGCACTCTATTCAAAAAATTGTAAAATGTTTACTTTTCATCTTATTTGAAATATTACAATTGTTTTTCTATGAACTCTTCTGAGTATTTAAACTTTATGTTCAGCATATGCCTTAGTAGCTAATATAAATATCTTGATTTATCTTGTCTTTTGTATATATGCATGTATATACACAGACAAAAATGTGAATATACATATATACAAATTTTTTATGTATACACACACACATATTCATATACATTTGTTTAAAATCTGACCACTTGGCACTGGACAACCAACTGGTATGCTCTTTTTTGGAAGACAGAAAAATAAGATACTTCTCCCAGGGTGGATGCCAGAGGTTTCAGATCACGTCCCTGTGGTATTAGGTTTGAAGTGAGAGCTGTCTTCCTGACCTCTGACCTCTGAGTGACCATTTTTTCTTCATGAGGCCATTCCTCTATACACATGTAGCCATAACACTGAAAACAGGAGCAAGCTCTTTGTTTTGTTGTTGCTGTTGATTTGGTTTTAAGAATCTTATTGATCCACATGTCCACATTATGGTTTCATTCAACAGTAAGTTTCTCTGTAGGTATATCATCTCCATAGACAGTCACAGTGGAAATTAAGGCTGTGATACTAGTATTTAAAGGGACACAAACAGCGTTCCTTCAACAGTAGTACAGGACTCAACTTTGAAGAAAAAATATTCTACTAGCCGAAGTAGAGACGATATTATTATACCCACAACTTACAATGGTTTAGAAGTTGCACACATTATTGATTGAAAGTTATTCTTCAATAAAATGAGACCAAAGGACCCTTACTTTACACCACTTGATAAAGAAATATTCATATGATGATTAGCTTTGACTGTGTGTGTGTAACGATTTCTACCTTGGCTAATCTTTAACTCTTAGAGATGCTATCTCTCTCTACATACAAATATTATCTAGAGTATAGTATATATTCCTAATGTACAAATATTTTGTTTGCATTTTAATCATATGATAAAATACCATAATCAAAACAACTTGGGGATGAAAGGGTTTATTTCACGTACACTTGCACGTTGTAGATCTTGAAGCTGATGCTGACATCGTGGTGGAGTGCTACTTATTGGCATGGTTACCACTAACCCAGGACATTAACTCGGAGTAGCACCCCCCATAGTAGGCTGTCCTCTTACAGATATCACTAATTATTAAAATGCCCTATGTTCTTCCCCATAACCTGATAATATGGAGACATTTTCTCTATTGAGTGTTTCCTATCAGATGGCTCCAGCTTTTTCAGTTGGCATAGAACTAGAGAGGATTCCCTATATAAATTATAAAGTGTACCAAGAATTGGCTTTAAAAAAATAGTTGTCCATTGTCTTTGTATATTATAGGACTTATCAATTAAAAATACTCCAAAAAATGAAAATGTATTTTCTGTGCTAAATTACTATTTAATTCTTTGAACTTTTTGGATAATGGAAAAGATTGATTTATTCTGAGTAGCTAACTTTATAACATTGACTAGTTAATTTTTTTTTAAGTATTTACATACAGAAGTACAATGTGTTACAAAAAATATAAAATATTCAGTCAAATTTATTGTTCTGGTATATCCTCATATGAAAACAATTTATACATACCAAAATGAGGAATTGTCATTGGGGGCTGACTCTGCATGCCTACTTCACATATTATCATTAACAGAAATTAGCTTTAACATTGTGCAACTAAGGATTATTTAAGAGAAAATTAATATTCTTGGTTTTTATGCAACAGTGAAAACTATTTCAGCCAAGTATAATACATTATTGATAGCAGCATTTGCGGTAAGCAAAAAACTTAATAAACTATTCTCAGGATGACAATAATATTGAGAAAGCATATTCTTTTGCTTAGAAATTAGTTTAGTTTTTATAGGAAGTTAAACTCATTTGTCACATATAGTAATGGGAAGTTAAGCAGATGTTTGACTGCAAAGAATATTGATTCTTTAACCAGAAAAGGAGTCATACATAATACACTAGGTACAGAGAAAAGATTAATACAAATATAATTATTGATTTTATAGTCTCAATTCATTGAATTCCCTGTAATTTAACAAAAAGCTACAGATAATACCAGTTCAAAAATTAATAACGGCTGTGTTAAGAATCTTGATAATGCAAAATTAAATATCAGTTTATTTCATTTTATCTTATCACAATACTTCATGTAATTGGTGAGTATGTATTCCAAGCTATCCACTGTTGTTTCTGTGTAGTAAATCAGATAGACAAATCTATTGTATACTTGATCCATTCTGGGAAATATTTGGAGTCAATAAATAGTTGGTGAAAATTACACACAAATTCAAAGCCTCTATTTGCAAAATAGTTCATAATTAGAGGATTCAACTCCTTACTAACTCTCCTTACTAACTTCACAGAGATCCTGTAAAGAACACAGTTTATGCATTTAATATTCAGTGCATTTTTTCCTTTTTTGGCAATAAAGGTGTGTGAGATCTATCATGTGTAAGGGAAAGTGATTACAGGAACATGGATTTGTTTTTTCCATCAGATTTTTCTGTCTTGCCAGGGATTCAGGATCAACAAACAAGGACAATGGACTGAAATCTCTGAAATCATTAACTACAATATTTTTTTTCTCCTCTTAGTTGGCCTCTCAGTCATTTTGATCATTGTAACTTAAAAGATAACCAATAACACTTGCCTAAAACTATGTATGAATACTGGTAAAGAAAGTCTGCAATGAAAATGTTTCAATAAAAAGCAGTTAAATATAGTTTTAAATCAAATGGCTTATGGAGAACATTACAAACATGACCTGCCTAGGTTTGGGGATAAACCTAACTCGGGCAATCAAGAAATGACAGATCTGTGTAGAGAAAGGCTGGGATTGGGTAGACCTTGCATTGTGTTGGAGAAGCAAGTATATGATGTAAAAACAGCACTTTATCATAGAGCATTGGGTGAGGAATTGGGTAATACAGCCAGCTGACTGAACAAATGTATATGCCATATAATGACAGCCAATGAACTGAGTTACCTAATTTTGATAGAGTTGTCTCTGTAGAGGTTCAATCACCGCATGAGCTACCTTGCAGGAGGAGACTGTGGTTGATACTTTCTGAAAACATTCTCATCTTTACTTGGACAGGAAAATGCCTTGCCATTCTCCTAGGACTGAGCTGTGCAGGCCTTACCATTTCCATGAGTCTGAGGCACTGGGGTTCTTGACAATGTCATCATGTTCATGTAATGAATACTCATTCATACAAGAGTAAAACAATTGAATTTCTGGGTGTTTTAAAACACATTTGTTTATTTACTTTTCTATACACTTTTTATTTTACTTTTTAATACTGTGAAATTTATTTGTTTATTGCTATCTAGGGGCCCTTCCCCTTCTCAGAATAAAAAAAGGGGGAGGTGCGAGAGAGGCTTGGTTTTTACACATTTAAATGAGCCTATTTTGTTCACATAATTTTATCTCTAAAATATAATGAACCAATGATATATTATTTCCATGACTTTTTTCTTTCTAATTTTTTATGTTGGGGATTATAATTACATCTCTCCCTTTCCTTTCCTCCCTACAAACTCTTCCAAATAACCACCCACCCACCTACTACCCTCTCTCCAGGTGGCCGCCTCTTATATTCACACCTTCCCTCCTTCACCCCCATCCCCTCTTCCTTTGGGAGGGTAAAAACACCCCACTCCAGGAAGCCCCTTACCCTGGCATATCAAGTCTCTGTAGGGCTAGACACATTCTCTCCCACTCAAGCCACAAAGGGCAGCCTAGTTAGGGGACCAGATTTCATAGACAGGGAAAAGCTTTAGGAACAGCTCCAGTTCCAGTTGTTGGATTACTCACATGAAGACCAAACTCCACATCTGCTAAATATGGCTACAGGCCTAGGTCCTGACCCTGTACACTATTTGGTGGGTAGTCCAGTCTCTGACTGGCCTCAAGTGTACATGTTAGTTGAATCAGTTGGTCTTCTATGGAGTTCCCATCCCCTTCTGGGTTTTCAGTCCTTTCCCCAACTCTTTTGTAAGAGTCCCTGAGTTCCAACCAATGTTTGGCTGTGGGTTTCTGCATCTGTTTCAATCAGCTGATGGGGTCAGGCTCTCAGAGGACAGATATACTAGGCTCCTCTCTGCCAGCATAAAAGAGTATCATTAACAGTGTCAAGGATTGGTGCTTGCCCATGAAATGGGTCTCAAGTTGGATCAGTTACAGCTTGGCCATTCCCTTAATCTCTGTTCCATCCCCTATTCTTGCATTTATAGTAAACAATTTCTGAGGGTGTGTTGGTGTTCCTCTAGCCCCAATGGGGCTAATGCCTGGTTACAGAAGGTGGCCTCTTCAGGTTTAATGTCCCCACTGCTGTGTGTCTTAGCCAAGGCCAACCCCATTGATTACTAGGATCCCTCTTTATATCAGATGTTAGTCACTTCCTCATGGTGCCCCCACCTCTATGTGGGTCAAATACCTCATTGTTAATCCAGATACACTAAATCTAAAAGAACAGTAAGTGTAGAATAGCTGTGAACTCACTGGTACAGGAGACAGCTTCTTGAATAAAACACCAATGGCTCAGGATTTAAAATCAATAGTTTATAAATGGAACCTCATAAAACTGAAAAGCTTCTGTAAGGCAAAAGACACTATCAGTAAGACAAAATGGCAGCCTACATATTACGGAAAGATCTTCACTAATGCTACCTGTGACAGAGGGCTAATAACCAAAGATATATATATCACCAATGCAAATAAAGTAATTATAAATGGGGTACAGAGTTTAACAGACTATTCTAAGCCGAGATTTCTGAAGATTCTCCTACTCTATTTCATAACTGGATGTAGAACTGCTGAGATTACAGATTCAAAATAGCACATCTGGTTTTGAATAGGTCCTGGAAATCTGATCTCAGGCCCTCATCCTTGCATTGCAAGTTCTTTACCTACTAAGTCATTAGATGGGTTTCTACTCCTTGTGAACACATAATGCATGGTGACCATTCAAAAGTAGTGGACTTGTATCAGAGAAAATAAGAGAGAAAAGGAAACTCACAAATTGAAAGAAATTGTTAGTAAATTGTATGCACATACATACACATGAAGAAATGCACACAAACACATGCACACAAACACATGCATACATACATACAATGTATACAGACATATACCTACACACATACACATACACACACATATCCAATAAAGTCAATACCCTCACCAATTTTTCACCTTCTCTAAAAATTAAATGAAACAAGATACACTTATAAAAGCAAATGCTTTATCATTTATTAACTATATTCATAATTTACATGGACATATATTAATGATGTTACATAATGTTTTGCTTTGAAACAGTTACAAACAGTTGGTTTAAAATAATGTGCATATCAATGATAGATGTTTGAAAATGGGAAATGAGAATCTGTAGTCAGTCATCCTTCTAGCTGTTATCATAACCATCTCAATTTAATGAGTTGGAAAATTTTGTCTCAAAATTCTAAATTTTGTTTTAAAGCACAAAGTTCTAAGGGATTTCGGCATGCAGTGGGTATATTAATGTTCAGAATAACTAGTATCCATGCTTATACTGAACTCTGCATGAGGCAAATGCCCATAGCTGTAGTGACTCTTTGGCTCAGGGTATTGACAACGCAAAGCGATGTGGCAAGCTTTATGAAAAGTCCTTTTTGTTTGCCAGCTCCAGACTGATGACACAGTTGTAATAAAATCCAATTATCATATTGGATACAATATGCAGCCGTGATTAGCAGGGCAGTTTGTTTTCTGAATGCAGGAGACAGTCATTTGTCTCTCTAATTGTTTTCATAGCTGAGAGAAACGAGGAAGAAGCAAATTTGTTTCAACAAAACATTCTTCTTGGTATTATCACATTCAATTAGAAAAACATAAAATCATTCAGATTTTGTGAGATGAAATATTATAATTCCTACTTTTGGCAGCCTGTTGGGTTATCATCACAGATTATAAGAACAAGTGAGTGAGTGGTCAGTCATTAACTAACTATCTATATCACAAATATGTGTCCTTTTGATAAACCAGCCTTTGGTAACTCTAGTTATGGTGTGCTACAATGAAAAACCTTAGCAATAACCATTCCTGAACTAATTAACAATTGGCCAGATGTTGTGTCTGATGTTCTCTTTTCTTCTATAATTCTGTTTGATCTTTTACTGCTTTTGGCACCAGCAGATAAATCCATAAAAAGCCTGTTCCTGAGAAGTTCTTGTCTCAGGAAGTTCTTTCTCATTCTTACCACATGATATAAAACAACTACAGTAGCAAAGAAAATCCCTCCAAACATTACATAAGTCAGTCAAGGTTGCTTGATGACGACCACACAGGCACCTGCTCTCCCAATATTCAGAGAAGCCATCTGTTAGAAAAGATGAAACAGGAGACATAGGTTACTGTCATTGAACTGTACATAAGTGATAGTATATTTTAAAATCATATACATAAAAATCATGAATAAATATGCTTATATTATGCCACTACATCCACAGAGAGTACAATACAATAAAATTACTGAAAAGTCTACTCTAAAACGGCAATTACTTTTATATTAAGATGATAAAATATGCAATCACTTGAAACTTTCTAACAAAAGAAGTAAGGTTTGAGTGGAATGAATTTAAAATGGAAAAGTTTCCAATAACTTTTTTATGCACACATCTGTAATGTTTCATTATAGTAGTTATAATAGTACAATCACTTCGAAGTTATTTTCACAGTTACTATATGCAATTAAAAGTGTTATTTATCCATTCCAGGCCCAGACAATTCACAAAGATATCCTTATGAATAGTTCATAATTACAGAATTTCCATACTACTTATTAATGTGATCATGGAGAGTTTCCAAATATAAAATTTGAATATAAAAATTGTCAGACACATATCAAAATATTTCACAATATTTTTAATCAAATGTATTTTTGAGATAATCTATATAGATTTACAATTAGGATATGTTTTTGTATTTGGTTTTCTGAGAATATCAAGTATATAGGAAATGATAGTACATCACTTCAAATTAGAAAGTAATAAAATGCTAAAGTTAAATTAATTAACAATTGAACATCTTCATATATCTACATAAAATTATTTACTGAGAAAGGTCAATTTAGAGCTTTTAAATATGGAAATGAAACCCTTAGTCTACTAATGTATTTATTACTGCTCATCATCCCCTATTTAAAAATTCATATATTTTCTTTTATCCTTTTACTTAATAAATTATTGGCAAAAACAAATTTAATGTAGTATTAGTTTTCCTAAAGGACAATTGACTAAAATGTGAAGAGGAAGGGGATATACTTCAATAACCTACTTTGCTAATGAAGAACACTTAATAAATTTTATTAAGTCACTTCGATATCATCCTATGTATGTTTATCTTTATCTTATCCATATGACCAATAAGTGAGTTGGGCATCAAGGGACACTTCAAGTCCCACATGAGAAAGGGCAAGTGAAAAGACTGACTACCTTTCATCATCTCTATATTTTCAAGTGTCATCTAATGTCATTGTCATAGAAGGCATTTTTCAAAATACGAGGAAACTGGGGCAGATTCCACTATTTGTACATGAGCTTCCAAAAGAAAGAAACTATTGATGATGGGTCAAAATGGAAAGAAAAAAGAAACTGAATGAGAAAATGAGAACAGTTGAACATATATTTTAAAAATCCTCCCCAATGCTCTGTGACACATATTTAGTATGTGAAGTGCTGTGCACTAGGCTATAAATACTTTGAGGAATTGGGAGGAGAATGGTGCAGGGGGGAAGAGGGCATGGGGCGGAGATCACATGTAGGGAGAAGCCCTGAGGTGGGATCTCTAGGATGTGCTAGAAACTCAGAACAGGGAGGCTCCAGGGAGTCTATGGGGGTCACCCTAGCTGAGACTCCTAGCAGAGTTGGAGATATAAATCCTGACGTGGCCACCTCTTGTCACTAGACAGGAATCTCAGTTGGAGGAATAAGGACATCAGTCCACCCACAAAACATTTGACTTAAAATGTTTCCTACCTACAAGATGTACAGGGATAAAGATGGTGCTGAGAATGACTGGGCCAACTTGAAACCCATTCCAGCAGGCAAGAACCAAACCCTGACACAATTAATGATACTCTATTTTGCTTGAAGACAGTAGCACAACTGTTCTCTGAGAAGCTCTACTCATCAGTGATTAGAAACAGATGCCAAACATTACATGGAGGTGGGGGAATTTTTGTGGAAGAGTCAGTGAATTACTGAAGGACCCTAAGGAGATAGGGACTACACAAGAAGACCAACAGAGGCAACTAACCTGGCACCTTGTGGGTTCCCAAGGACTGAACCACCAACCAAAAGAGCTGGCATGTGCTCAACCTAGGCTCACTGTAAATATGCGGCACATGTACAGATTGGTCTTCATATGGGTACCACAACAATTGTAGGAGGGGTTGTGCCTGCCTGTGGATCTTGTCCCTCTAACTGGACTGACTTGTCATCCATCAAAGAGAGAGGATGCCCCTAATCCTGCATAACTTGATTTGTCAGGGCTGGTTGATGCAGAGAAGAAAGGGAGGAGTGATGGGAGAGGGGCTGGGTAAGTGGTGGGACTAGGAGGCAGTCTGCTATTGAGACACAACATAAATACATTGATGAAAGAAAAATAGACTCTATCCAGCTCTTCAAGGAACATAGGGGGCACCTGGACCTTCAGGGTGATCATCAAGGCCCCTAAATATCCCTAACCAGTTCAGTTCCTTCAGCCTTCCTATTTTTCACTTTGTGTTATGAATTTATCTTGCATAATATTTTGTTTCTCTCCAAACTTGCATTCTCTTAATTACCTTTAAATCTTACTAATCCAATAATTTCAATACAATTCTTATGCGTTGTTATTGACTAAAATCCTTGATTATGCATTCGTTTAAAGTCAGGGATCTTTAGGATGGCTTCGGACCACATGCAATATTTATCTGCCCGCACCTAATGCTTTCAATTTTATTTCTTGTTTAGTGTAATTTGTCATGAGACATTCCTCCAGCTCTTACATATGCTAATTTCTAAAAGCCAAAGCATCCCCAAATATTTATCTGTTTAACTCACTACCTCTATTTTAGGCCACATTTAACATTTCATTTACAGCAGAAAGCATTTTCTCTTTACTTCATGTCAGATATGTGGTGGCAGTATTGACTATTTCCTTACCAAATATTTTAGCATTCTTCTTTAAGCATTGCATAATTATGACACAAAATCATTAAACATATAAAAGAAATACATTTTTATTTAAACTAATTTGTTTAATACATTTTAAAATATTTCCCCATGGTCTATCCCTCAAGAATTACAAATTTTAGCATGGAGATCTGAAATTATTGGTTACTGCGTCACTTAGTATACCCAAGTGAAGGAACAGATGTGGTAATTGGTTTTCTTGTTAATCTTTAACAACGTTATATAATTCCAAATAAATTTAATTCAGGCAAAAGAGAATAATGATATCCTTTGATTAATTTATGTGACAAATATTTCCATATCTCCTACAGCATAAATATCACCGCTGAATTTCTGAGGATTACAAATGTACACAGCAGAGCGGCAGTGTGAGGGTCTCCTGGAAGTACAAAAGCTAATGCAATTCTACCTAGGTGAGAGAAATATGAATTTATTTTTGCTTTCTGAAATTTTTCTCTAACCAGTGGAAATGTTGAACTAAAAGTTAAATGGCAGAGTAAGATTCATTGGTACATACATGTGCATATATGAGTATAACTTTCTCATGAAAGAAATGAAAGCATATTTATGACAACTGTTCTAGTATTATGATCCTATGTAACCTACAATGTTTTTATAAGTATATGCATTTGTGGATTTTTTTCAGGGACTTTGCTTTTTGTTATTCTAATAATAGCCATCTGTGGGGTAAGCCAAAAGGTTTCCATGTACTTTAGTATGTAAATGGATTAATAATTAGCTACTCTACTTGAGGGAGAAAGGTCTGGTGGCATCATGTGATGATTTCTGAAGCAGACCCAGGAGAAGACCTATGCTGTTTGGAGAAAGTTTAAGAAGAGCTCAAGAGATAGTGACGGGATGCTTGCATCGCTAGCAGTGCAGGGTGTTGTTGGTCTCTGGCTTCACCGAGCTTCCTGTCAATGAGAGAGGGAGAGAACTTCTCTTGGCTCTCTAGCTGGTTTTGGTTGCTTCAGGTGACTCCTGTAATTAAGCAGACGCCTGGCTTTTCTTCAGGATTATGCTGCCCTGCTGATTAGTGCTTTGTGACACTCTTTGAACAAGACTGTTGGTATCTTGACACTGCTGAACTAGACTGCTGGTATCCTAACAATGGAGATTGGAATCGCCCCAAAGAACTAGTCCTAAACAGGTCCACATCCCCTTGTCCCATTTACCATCCTCCCTACTTTGAATGGTGGGCTGAAAAGTGGGGTTGGAAGTATTCATAGCCTTACTAAAATAGGTTTTGAAAATTCTAAGCCTGCATTTATTGAACAGAGATATGTTGGAACATTGTCAAATTATATATATATATATGTATATATATATATATATATATAGTTTATGTTTATGTTTCTAGGAGTTCTGTGTCTTAATAGTCCCCCAGTAGCCTTAAATGTCTAAGAGATGAAAATTCATAATTCATATTATATGAATTCATTCATATAATTCATTCATAAGACATAATTCATATTATTATGAATTCAATTTTAGTTGAATCCTGAGCACAATGATACTATATGATAAATAATTAATGAAGATATCACATTACATCATTTATGTATCTCTAAATTCCATTTATTTATTTAAGGTTGATTTGTGTTAGTACTATGTCTAAAATTCACACCCCTGAATGGGTACTAATTCCTAACAAATAAACAGAACTTAGTTTACACAATATCTCCTGTGGAAATAGTAGGGATTTAGGAATGTGAAACATCCAACCATCCTGCAGGATTTTCATGAAATAATATTAAAAAATCATTCCTGTTTTCTCTTGTAACTGATGCCCTTTGGGTAAAGAATTCTCTTGCAATTGAAGCAAATAGTGAAAAGTCAAAGAACTTAGTTCTAATAGTACTCTCCCTCACCACCAGTAATTTACCTTTCTTTTCATAATGCACGCAAATATATGTAATTTTATTGAACTCTAGAGGGTTCTGCTGGGGACAGAATTATTCACAATGCAGATATTTTGCCCTGACAATTGCATTTAGATATTTGTCCACATGAGTGAGGCGATTAAGGCAGAGTCATCTTTAAAGTTGGATCAACTACAATGGCTGTATGTACAAAGATGCGACTATTTTTAATATAAACTTACTTATTTCCTCAGACACAACTTTCACTATTTTATGACTGAAATCAAATTATTAAGGCATATAAATTGCATCTACTGCATATTTCAAAAAAATAAAGGTTGCTCAAAATTAGAAACATTATTTATTAAAAGAATGTCTTACTGTTAGCTTTCTAATTAGGCAAAGGGTAGAAAAATAAAAGAAAAGTATATAACAATTGAATTCAAAGGAACACACTTAACAATCTTTCTACTCCCTCTATTGCAAACAAGGCCATGGCAGTTACCAGGTTCAAGGTGTTGTTCAGTTTCAATCACTGTCCCTGTACTTATCTGGCTTTCTACTTGACTCATTTATTCTGGAGTTTTTAATGTAGAATGGGATCATTCTATTCTGATCCTAATTACAGTGCATACTCAAAAGATAATTTTCACTCAAGATGAGCCAATCATCTATTTTCATCTGGCAGGGCAATGGAGCTTTCTTTCTGATGAACAACGCCTTATTTGGATCCCTTTTCCATTTACCTTTAAAACCAAGTGAGGGTGCATATATTATTCATTTTATACACAATGTGAGATTATTACTAAGTGCTTTTTACACTTTACCAAGTGGACAGTCTGAACTTAGGGCAGTAATGCACAGGCGAAAATGACTGGCGGTAAGGGCATATTCTGCAACCTCCATCCTTTTGCTACCAGAAATTTAGAAATCAAATACTCTTTTATGGATTTGTGTACAAATATAATATACTTTCAGTTTTACTTTAGAACATGCAAATCTATTGGAGATCCTTTGAGTGACTAATTTTAAGGTGTCCTTGAAAAAATTATATATTTTAGTAACATCAGTTTATTTTTGTAAATGTATATATATATGATATATGAAAAAAATATTTATTTTTCAAATACCCCCTCTCTCTGTGGCCTATGACTTATGACTAAAATCAGCCACTTTGGTAAAGAATAGATTGAAATTTCCAAAAGCAAATGTTCACAAGATGTAGCTTAAATAAACTCTGTTTTACTTTCAGGAACTTATTTCCATATCAATCTTACCTGTGTCCACTCATTAGTTTGTGGATCATAGGACTCCATGGTATTGAGGTATGTTTGTCCATCATAGCCACCAACAGCATATAATCTGTCACCAAGGAGACAAACACCAACAGCATCTCTAGGCATACTCAAAGGAGCCACCATGGTCCATGTGTCTGTTTTTGGATCATACCTAAAATTCAAGGACAATGAAATGCAAATTCTAATCATATTCAAGTTTTTAAATGAATGATAGACTTTAACAGTAAGATATGAAACATAAAATTTAGAAGTTTGGCTCTGTAGATCAATAGTTTTGACAGACAAATGTTCTAAAATTATTATCAAAGACATTAGTCATTGTGAAATCTAAGGGACTTAAAAACTATACCTGGAACCTTAAATTGATAAAGATACATTTGAGAAAAATGAATGGCATGACTTAATTTTCAAGATGAATAGAAACAAAAGTCACTATTTCACACAGGAATTGAAGGTTTTGAACAAGATTATAGCAGAGTCCTATTATAAAGAGACAGAATGAATGACTTGAAAGCTGGGAGGGCCTGGATTTGAACACTCCGAAGATGTAACCCTCTTTGAAATGGTAATACAAATCTACTCTAAGTATTCCAGAAAAGAAATAAATTTTTCGTTCTGGAATTCTGTAGGTAAACTTGATGCAGTGAAACATACCTGCTATCTGAGTATTTGAAAAGAGGAGGCAAGAAGATCAGGAGTCAAGAGTCAGCTTCATCAATATACTGAGTTCAAGACCAGCCTGGGAAGCACACATGAAATGCTTTTCTGAAAAGAAAATCAAAACTTGTGGAAACATTAAAAAGCAAATAGAATGGTTATTATGATAATGCTAAAATTTAGCAATGATGTGTACAATGGCAGATGAAGAGTTTCGAGCCAGGTAAGCCTACTTATTTAAGTAATGGCACCAACAAACACTTCATTGTGAAAAAATGAAAATAAAAAAAGTACCAAACATGACATATGTGAATGTATGATGTCTTTTATCTATACATAATATTTGGAGTGGTATACATTTGTATATTATCTTATGGAATCCATGTTATTTCATTTAAAAAGAAACATTACATCACTTCTTTGCCTTTAATCTAAGATTTCTGACTGAAATTTCAAGCTAAAAGTTAATAAGCCTAAAAGGAAAAGAATAAAAATTATGACCAAAGAAAAATGCTTTCTTTTAAAAAAACAAAATATGTATTTCTTCTTCCATGACTTATTTGGCCACTAGAAAATTCAATCAAAAGACTCCTGAAATAAAGCAGGAAACTAACTGTTCATCAGAATATTAAAATAAAGTGGTCAATAAATATGTGGGGTTTATTTATAAAGAATATCATTTTAATCAAAATATTACATGCTTTGTATAGCTAAAGTTGGAGATTTTTCTTTCAATTACTGACTCCATGACTGACAAAATTTAATCCTTTTCTTTGGCTGTTAAGCCCACAGTAATTTGATTGACAGCCCGAAAGTAGTTAATGCAAAGTCATCCCAAACACTGACAAGCACACAGATCCACAATATAATTACAATCACATACTTCATTCAATCAGAGTCTAGCATTCCAAAACATCCTATAATGGGGAACGAACTATATAGAGGAGGTGCAGCAAATACCACCCATATGCAAATAATACATTTCAGAAGGCAGAATATGCATTTAGGTACCTAGAGAGATATTTAAAATACACGACAAAAAGAGTGACATAACAAAAGAAACAGAAGAAATAAAACAAACAAAAATCATCAGATCCTACTACAAAAACCTATACTCAACCAAACTGGAAAATCTGGATGAAATGGAAATTTTTCTAGACAAATAACAGAGACCAAAGTTAAATCAGTATCTGATAAACAATCTATACAGTCCCATTATTCCTAAAGAAACAAAAGCAGTCATTAAATGTTTCCAACCAACAAAAGCCCAGGATCAGATGGGTTTAGTGCAGAATTCTATCAAACCTTCATAGAAAACCAAATATCGACCCTGTCCAAAATATTCCACAAAATAAAAACGGAAGGAACACTACCCAATTCCTTCTATGAAGCCATGATTAAACTTACACCTAAACCACACAAAGACCCAAGAAAGAAAGAGAACTTCAGACCAATTTCCCTTATGAGTATTGATGCAAAAATACTCAATAAAATTCTTGGAAACCAAATCCAAAAACACATCAAAACAATCATCCATCATGATCAAGTAGGCTTCATCCCAGGGATGCAGGGATGGTCCATCGATGTAATCCACTATGTAAACAAAGTCAAAGGGAAAAAAAACCCACAAATGATCATTTCATTAGATGCTGAGAAAGCATTTGACAAAATTCAACACCACTTCATGGTAAAAGTCTTGGAAAAAACAGGAATTCAAGGCCCATACCTAAACATAGTAAAAGCCATACACAGCAAACCAGTAGCCAACATTAAACTAAATGGAGAGAGACTTAAAGCAACCCCACTAAAATCAGGGACTAGATAAGGTTGCCCACTCTCTCTCTACTTATTCAATATAGTACTCAAAGTCCTGGCCAGAGCACAATCAGACAACAAAAGGAAGTCAAAGGCATACAAATTGGAAAGGAAGAAGTCAAATATCACTATTTGCAGATGATGATAGTATAATTAATTGATCCCTAATATTCCATGAGAAAATGACTAAACTTGATAAACAACTTCAGGAAGTGACTGGATATAAAATTAACTCAAGCCAATCACTAGTCTTCCTTGACTCAAAGGATAAACAGACCGAGAAAGAAATTAGGGAAAAGACACCCTTCACATTAGTCACAAATATGAAATACCTCAGAGTGATTCTAACTAAGCAAGTGAAAGATCTGTGTGAACAGAAAATCAAGTTTTTGATGAACAAAATTGAAGAAGATCTCAGAAGCTGGAAGGATCACCCATGCTCATGAATGGAAGGATTAATACTGTAAAAATGGACACCTTGTCAAAAGCAATCTATAGATTCAATGCAATTCCCATAAAAATTCCAACTCAGTCCTTCATAGAGTTAGAAAGATCAATTTGCAAATTCATTTGGAATAACAAAAACATAGGATAACTAAAACTATCCTCAACAAAAAAAACAACTTCTGGGGCAATCACCATTCCTGACCTCAAGCTGTATTACAGAGTAATTGTGATAAAAATTGTATGATATTTGTACAGAGAGGGGCAGGTAGATAAATGGAATAGAATTGAAGACCCAAAAATGAACCCACACACCTATGGTCTCTTGATCTTTGACAAAGGAGGTAAAACCATTCATGGGGTAAAAGATAGCATTTTTAATAAATGGTGCTAGTAGAACTGGAGGTCAGCACGTAGAAGAATGCAAATCAATCCATTCTTATTGCCCTGTACAAAGCTTAAGTCCAAGTGGATCAAGGACCTCCAAATAAAACAAGATGAATCCAAACTATTAGAAGAACAAGTGGAGAAGAGCCTTGAACATATGGGGACTGGGCAGGGGAAAAGGACTGAAGCCCTGAAAGCCAGTAGAAAGAATGCAAACAGGCAACCTCAGGAGGTAGGAGGTTGGAAGGACCTTGCAGAATGTACCAGAGACCTGGGAGGTGAGAAATTCTCAGGACTCAAAGGGAGAAGACCCTAGATGAAACGCCTTACTATGAGGTGAGGGAACTTGTAGAGTCGACTTCCATCAGAAAGACAGAGGATCAGAGTGAGGGATGGGGTTGCTTTCTCACAATCAAAATCTGACACATAACTGTTCATGTCTGAAAGAACTTAAGGATGAGAAACAGACAGGATCCTGCAGCAAAGAAGGTACAGCAACAGGTCCAAAGTGGGATCTAGCTCAAGGGAACTTCAAGGCCTTACACTTTTACTTAGGTTATGGAGCACCCATAGAAAGGGATCTAAAATGACTGCCCTCCAAAGGACCCAACAAGCAGATGAAAGTCAGAAGCAGATTATTTCCATCCAACCAATGGAAAGAAGCTTCTGACCCCTCTGGTTGAAATAGGGAAAAACTGGAGGACGCTGAGGAGGAGGGTGACCCTGTAGGAGGACCAGCAATCTCAATTAACCTGGACCCCTGAAAACTCTGAGACACTGAACCACCAATGAGGAAACATACACCTGCTGATATGAAGCCCCCAACATATACACAAAAGAGGACTGCCGGGTCTATATTCAGTCAGAGAAGATGGCCCTCCTGTCAAGAGAATGGAGGCCCCAGGAAGTTTATAGTTCTAGAGGGGTGGGGATGTGGAGTTTGGGACATCCTCATGGAGACGGGGGAGCAGGTATGGGATGAGGAAGAGTGGGAGGATGGACAAGTAGGGGAATAAAATCTGGAGTGTAAAAAATGAATGAATAAAAAGAAGGAATATAAGAAAATAGAGACAGGTAATTAATATTTCTGAGTTAAAATAAGTTAGATTCTATGAGTGTCTTGCAGCTTAGAATCCTACTCAGAAATCTCTTTACAGAGGCTTCGTAAATTTTTCTAACATTCTATGCATTTTAATGATTTCATTTTCTTGAGAATTTCCTAAAGATTTTAGCTTCATTTCAAATTATTTATTTACAGTGTGAGAAATGTGGATGGATCTGTGTTTAATCTTCTACATATGAATACACAGTTTTACCAACACCATTAAGAGAACAAACAATGTTTCCCCAAAATATAATTTCATGCCTTTGTGAAAAATTTTAGTTGGCCATAGGCTTATTTGTTTATTTATGAATCCTGTATGATATACCACTAGTCAACATATCTATTTATTATGATAATTTCAGGCTGTTTTTATGACTTCACTCAGTATAATTTTAGACCGGTATTGTGAAATATCCAGTTTAGGGGTGCTTTAGCCACTGTAAGAAATGAAAATACAGATATTAAAATGTTTCTACACAGCAAAAGAAACATTCATCAGAGAAAACTGACAGGAGACAATGAGAGAAAATATTTGCTCACCGTATCTTAGAGAATGGTGTGCTACCAAGAATATATAACTTTAAATATCCACATGCCAAAAGACTATACATGGACTGACCCAGGGCTCCAACTGCATATGTAGCAGAGGATGGCCTTGTTGGGGCACCAGTGGAAGGGGCAGCCCATGGTCCTGCCAAGGTTGGACCCTCAGTGCAGGGGAATATGGGGGGGTGGTAAGGGGGATGGATGAGGGGAATATTCTTATGGGGATGGGGGTTATGGACAAGAAACCGGGAAAGGGAATAACATTTGAAATGTAAGTAAAGAAATATATCTAATAAAAAGTAAAAAGAAAATATAAACATGTAACAAATAAAACAGCCAAAAAATGAAAAAAAATGGTTAAGGAAATGGACAATTATAAGAAGAAATCTGTCAAATCAATGCTACACCACCAAATTCCAATACAGTTCTCTGCTTTGATATCCTATATAAGAGCAGATGTCTGTGAGCAAGAAGACAAATGATGGCAAGGAAAAGCATAAACGTCGACCCTTATCCATCACTGCTAGACTGTAAATGAGTGCAATCAATGAATAAATTCAAGAACACCATTCTCTCTACTAGATAGGGCTATTTTGAGTAGAAGGTAACATTTCATATACATACATGTATATGTAAATAAATGCTATTTCTCAATTTCTGAAATCCTAATTATATTTAACTGAATGCATTACAATTAAAATCAACTAAAAGTACACTAGACCATTAGTTTCTTTTAACTTGAGGCATGCAGCCTATATCACAGATATGTAGGAAATGACCACACACTCAGAAATACCCAGACCTGTAAGACTTCTCACGTTCACGGTTCTACAAGGATTTTTCTCTATTCAGAACTGTTCAGAATTTTATCTTTGCCTGGAGGCATAAGAAGTTATTCTCCAAGTGGAATTTTTTTTTTGATACTGATGGTTTCAGATGTATAAAAATTATTTTAACATTTACTATAAATTATATATCCGTATTGTTACTTTTTTAAAAAAAAGCTAATTTTCAGTATTTTGAAACTGTGTTTGACTGTTTATTAAAACAATAAACATGAAAAAAGAAATAAAATGTGACATAGGTTTGTTTTTGCCTTTGGTCTGTCTACCTCTACTGCATGTTACCTGGGTTTTCCTAGTCCGAGTGTGAGCTCTGTGGCAGAGTCTCTATTAAACTTTACAGCCCTCAGGCAAGAGAAGCAGCCATACATAGTGGATAAAATTGGCTGTAAATGAAAACCAGCTAAAGGCATGTAACAGTCACATAATATGAGTTCGTTTCCCTTTGAAAATCCACACAAGACTTTTGCGGCAGCATTAAATCTTTAAGCTTCATTGTCATTCCCACGCTTTAAGGATATAGTTTGCATTAAAGATATTTAGAGGAAATTTGGTTTTTTTTTCATTTTTTACATTCATTTATTTTTATTTACTTTTACATTCCAGATTTTATTCCCCTCCCGGTCTATCCACTGACCGTTCCACATCCCATACCTCTTGCTTGCTTCCCTGTCTCCGTAAGGATGGCCCCATCCCACCCACCCCAGCAGACCTCTAAACTCCCTGGGGCCTCCAGTCTCTTAAGGGCTAGGTGCGTATTCTATTTGTTTTACATATAAAACTATTATCATCTAGAAATCAGATAGTCTGTTGACTCACATTTCAAAACAATATTTAGATGAGAAATGTAAATACACAACTGTTTTGCAGCCAAGAAAAGAAAGTGAGAAAGAAAAATCAAGGTACAGGAAAAGTAGCAAGAATTGATGTTGATTTCTCTCCCTAGAAACCTGCTGGCTGTACCAGCCATGGAAGCAGGTATAATGGGACAATCCTTCCCATCCTTCTGTTTCCATTCCTTCAACTTATCCTCAGCCTTGTAGCAGAGGACATTCAAGGGTGTTGTCTTCCCTCCCTCCCTCTCTCCCTCCCTCCCTCCACTCAAAAGGGACTCCAGAGATTTAAGTAGCAGACACAGATTAATCCCTCCTATGGAACTGCTCCGCTGCTAATGTTCTAGCCCATGCTCATTCCCAAGCATCAGCACTCAATATTTAGAAACAGATTCTAGCTTGAACTCACAGGGCCCCCTGAAAAGCAACCCCTATAAGTCATCTTACAGCAACCACATATTCATAATATCCAGAAATGTCAACGAAATCCACAGGATGAAAACAAACCCAAAAAAGAAAGGACCTAATATTTAGAATGAAAATTACCTCAGAGCCAGATGCCTGGTTGTTAGTGAGACAAAATAATTAAAAGAGCAAGAAAAATATGTCTTCACCAGAGCCCAGGAACCATATTATTCTACGCTCCGAGAGATGCAATAGAGCCAAATCACAAGGCTAGGAATTCAAATGGAGGGCTGGAGGGATGGCTCAGTGGTTAAGAGCACTGACTGCTCTCCCAAAGGTCCTGAGTTCAAAACCCAGCCACCACATGGTGTCTCACAACCATCTGTAATGAGATCTGATGCCCTCTTCTGGGGTGTCTGAAGACAGCTACAGTGTACTTACATATAATAAATCAAAAAAAAGAGAATTCAAATGGAGTACTACTCAACTATTAAAAACAATGACTTCATGAAATTCTTAGGCAAATGGATAAAACTAGAAAATATCATCCTGGGTGAGGTAACCCAATCACAAAAGAACACAAATGGTATGCAATCACAGATAAGTGGATATTAGCCTAAAAGCTTAGAATACTCAAGACACAATTCACAGACCACATGAAGCTCAAGAAGAAGGAAAACCAAAACATGTATGCGTCAGTCCTTCTTAGAAGTGGCAACAAAATATTCAAGGGAGGAAATACAGGGGAAAACAGTGTAGCAGAGACTGAAGGAAAGGGCATTCAGAGACTGTCCCACCTGGGGATCCATCCAATGAAGCCACCAAACCCAGTCTCTATTGCTGATGCCAAGAAGTGCTTGCTGACAGAAGCTTGATATGGATGTCTCCTGAGAGACTCTGCCAGAGCCTTACTGATAGAGATTAAGATGCTTGAAGCTAACCATCAGAGTGAACACAGGGGCCCCAATGGAGGAGGTAGCAAAAGGACTCAAGGAGCTTAAGGGGTTGCAACTCCATAGGAAGAACAATATCAACCAACCAGAGCTCCAAGGGATTAAACATCAACCAAAGAGTACACATGAGGGAACTTATGGCAGTCGCTTATATAGCAGAGGATGGCATTGTCTGACATCAATAGGAGGGGAAGTCCTTGGTCCTGTGAGGCTCATTTCCCTAGTGTCAGGAATGCCAGCGTGTTGAGGTGGGAGGGGTGGCTGGGAAGGGGAGCATCCTCACAGAAGCAGGGGGTGAGAATACAGGAGAGGGTGGAAACTGGGAAAGTGGATAACATTTGAAATGTAAATACATAAACTATGCAATAAAATATAAAACAGAAAAATCCATAATATCCAACAAATTAAGCCAAATAAATATTTGGTAGTAAGGTTTAAATAAAACAAAAAGCAAAAGGAAATTGATACCCTAGCCAAAGATTATGGTGCATCTTCCAAAATTTTAGCACAAACCACCTCGTAAATCTGGGACTTATTGTAAAAAATAATCTATAATAATATGAAAAGACAAAGTAGAAGAAACCTAGGTCAAAGTCACAGAAATTATTTTTTTAAAAATATCATAGAAAAATTCCTACCCTAAAGAAAGTACAAACATACAGAAAACAAAATAGACTAAATCAAAAAAGAAATTCTTTATGACATATAATAATCAAAACACTGAACATACAAACCAAAAATATTTTATTAAATCCAAGAAACATACCTTACTTAACATCATCTTTGAATAAAAGGATAACAAATGATATTTCGAGCAAATATAGCTAAGAAAGAAGCTGATGTGACCATTTTAATACCTGACAAGATAGACATTGATCTAAACTAATCAGAAAAGATAGAGAAGGACAATATATACTCATCAAAAGAAAAGTTCACCAGGAGAACTTTGCAATTTACAACGTCTATGCACTTTAAAAATGGGCATCTGTATTCACAGAAGAAACACCACCAGAGTTTAAATCACATATCCCCACACACATACTGATAATTCGAAAGTTCAAATCCCAACTCTAACCAAAGGACATGTAGTCCAGACAAAAACAAAAGAAAAAATGATGACGCTAACAGCCGTGATAAACCAAAAGGGCCTAATATTCAAAAACATTTCACCCAAACACAAAAGAATATACATTCTTCTCAGCAACTCATGGAATGCTCTCCAAAATTGAACAGGTGCTTGGATACAAAGCAAGTCTCAGGAGGCAGAGGAAATTTACAAGGAGTAATTCAAAGTATCTTCATTTGCAAATTATGTGTATATATATATATAAATATTCAATTACAATATACTTACTTCTAACTTGAAGTCTTTATATATCCATGTGATTAAATGGATATGTATATATATATTATATGTGATATGTATATATCATATGTATACATATATGTATTTATGCATATATTATATATGTATGTGTACATATATTATTCATGTGTATCTATTGTATATGTATTTATATATTGTATCTATGTATCTATGTATGTGTGTATGTATGTCTCTGTGTGTGTGTGTGTGTGTGTGTGTGTGTGTGTGTGTGTGTGTGTATGTGTGTGACTCTAAAAAATATGTTGGGATACTCCTAAATTGATAAGTATTTCAACAAAGTACTTAGATATAAAATTTAGCAACAAAATTCAAGTAGCCTATATGCAATGAAAAATAGATTGAACAAGAAATCAGGGAAACAAAACAATAGCCTCATGTTATATAAAATATCATAGAGTAACTCTAATCAAACAACTGAATTTTATAAGGCTCTGAAAACAAGAAAGGAAATTAAAGAAGAAATCAGAAGATGGGAAAATATCCCATGCTCATAATGAGATCTAAATGGAATCATCAAATAAATTATAATTGAATGTTTTTTTTAACTTTACTAAGATTAGCAAGTGCTACTTTAAAATAAATTTAGATGTTTTCTTTTCTTATTCCCATCTTTATTAAATTGGGTATTTCTTATTTACATGATGTTTTCTAATATATGTATATATATATATTATGTTGATGTTATATAACAAGACAATCCAATGATGAAAATATTACTAGCTGATATCTCATAGACTGTATTGAGGCATATTCCTACCAATAGCATAATAAAATTATCATTTGCTATACAAGTCCATCATTGCGTGCAATATTATTTTGTTATGATGGTTTTTGCCCTTGGAGTAAATGAGTGGATGTACCACCACTTTACTTTGTTTTCAATCTTATCTATTATGTGTTATAACATTTTAACATAAGTCTGCAACATTATTTATTCTTTAAAATGCCTGATTTGAATCTCAGGCTAGGTTAGAACTCATAAGTGTTATAATTTTTTAACGTAAGCCCTCAACATTATTTATTCTTTAAAATGCCTGCTGTGAATCTCAGGCTAGATTAGAACGCAAAAACTTGAGTAAATCTCAAGTTGGCTTCACAATCATCGCAAATATTCTCCCTTACCTATCTAAGTACTGCTGTTACAAACATCTACAAGTGTATTTACAGTTAGATAATACTTAACAATATTATCATTTTGGGACGGTCACAAAGTGCTTGAAAGCAGATAAGATAGCTTCTCCCAACAAAGAAATGAATTCATTTTTTGATGTCAGAGCTGAGGTCTTTTCATATATATATATATATATATATATATATATATATATATATATATATATATGAAACATAGCATGCTGTTCTCGCCTGCCACTCAACAGAACTGTACTTTAAAAGAGTCAAACAAATAAATGAGCAGGAAACAAAAATTAGGTAGATAAATTTCAAAGATACTTTGTTACCCTGTCTTTCCTAGACTTTTGATTAAAGGTATCTCCTGAATGCCACAAAGACATGTCCCCCTCTTTCTAAGCCAGGTTTGAAAATATCTAATAACATGTACACAGTACTAATAATTGTATAAAAAGAAATTTATTGCATCTGTTTTTATCTTTTTTTTTTCTTTTTTTCGGAGCTGGGGACCGAACCCAGGGCCTAGCGCTTGCTAGGCAAACGCTCTACCACTGAGCTAAATCCCCAATCCCTATCTTTATTAACTTGAGTTTTCTTATTTGCATTTCGATTATTATTCCCCTTCCCGGGAATCCCCCAACCCCTCCCCCTCCCCTTCTATATGGGCTTCCCCTCCCCTATTGCATATGTTTTTAAAAGAGGGGTCCTAAGTACATTCTCATAAAAGCTGTATACACACACACACACACACACACACACACACACACACATATATATATATGTATATATATATATATGCCTAAGAAAATTTAAACACATATTTCCAACAGAACAACAAAAGCTATTAAAGTATGGCAAAAAAATACCATAACAAAATTCTATCTTTTCTATGTTATACTCATAAAGATGGCTCCAGCATCAAGATAGAAAGAAGGGGCAAAATAATAGGAACAGAGAAATACAAGGGAAAGAGAAGTGTTGACTAATATCATTCCTGAGTTAAAATAATGAAACTATACTATTTGCAAAACAACTTTGTTATAAACATAATATTTAAAGTATTTTGATAGTATGACCATTTGGTAAAGCAATATTATCAGTTTTTATACTAGTGTGGTCCTCCATTTTGGAGGCTTTCCATGGAGATCTCTGGTCCAGCTAGGTGCATGGGTTCAGGTGTACGGGAGAGAACTCAGGAAGGGAGGGGCAATGGCTTTCTGCCATCTCCACTTCTGGTGTTGCTCTGCCTTCATTTTCAGTGGGCAGATCCAGCAGGGGCCTGACTAGCCAGTGAGGGGTTCAGGAGAGCTTCCACTGGCAATTTAAGGAGAGTAGAACACTTCCCTCAGTGGTGGTGTTACAGCTCTTATGACAGAAGCTCTCAGACGATGTAACGATTCTTGCACACCTTTAAGCCTTCTGAACACTATTCTTAAATACTGTGTTTGGATGAGTCAGAGTCTGACATCAGGTACTTTCTTGCTGTTCTCAGACACACCAGAAAAGGGCGTCAGATCCCATCACAGATGGTTGTGAGCCACCATGTGGTTGCTGAGAATTGAACTCAGGACCTCTGGAAGAGCAGTCAGTGCTCTTAACCGCTGAGCCATCTCTCCGGCCCCATCAGGTACTTCCTAATGGTTTGGCCTGAGATCTTGGGAAGACCTCATCTACTTATTTGGGGATGTGGTCCTGCTTCTATGTGACTGATCTGTCTTCAGCCTATGTGGTTTGTGGTCACAGCCTCATCTGTGGAGGAGGGGCTTGGGGTGTTGCCCTACATGACTGATCTGTCTCAAACCTCTCTACAGGGGGTTGTGGGGGCTGCAGCTACGTGAGAGGGGTCTAATCTCCTGGGAGACTGGGAATGCTCCTGCCATCCATTTTAGGGTCCCTGGGGATTTGAACTAACTCGATTAGGAATCAGGGTGCCTTTCACAGACTGCCACCCAACACACCAGGAAAGCTAATTTTATCCCAAGTCATCACTGGATTTTGATCAAGTATAAAATGCTGGGCATGATAATTCCTTCTAGTGAGCAGGTCTTGGATTCAATTGGAAAGTGGTTAGTAACCCCATAAAATGTGTGTCATTACTGCAGGACTAGGCACTCTTCATAGAATGTCAGTAAGTGAAGGCTGGCATTGTGCATGACCATGAGTGTCTTTTTTTTTTTTTTTTTTATTAACTTGAGTATTTCTTATATACATTTCGAGTGTTATTCCCTTTCCCAGTTTCCGGGCAAACATCCCCCTCCCCCCTCCCCTTTCTTAAAGTTGTTCCCCTCCCCACCCTCCCCCCATTGTCCCCCTCCCCCCAACAATCTAGTTCACTGGGGGTTCAGTCTTAGCAGGACCCAGGGCTTCCCCTTCCACTGGTGCTCTTACTAGGATATTCATTGCTACCTATGGGGTCAGAGTCCAAGGTCAGTCCATGTATAGTCTTTAGGTAGTGGCTTAGTCCCTGGAAGCTCTGGTTGCTTGGCATTGTTGTACTTTTGGGGTCTCGAGCCCCTTCAAGCTCTTCCAGTTCTTTCTCTGATTCCTTCAACGGGGGACCTATTCTCAGTTCAGTGGTTTGCTGCTGGCATTTGCCTCTGTATTTGCTGTATTCTGGCTGTGTCTCTCAGGAGCGATCTACATCCGGCTCCTGTCGGTCTGCACTTCTTCTCTTCATCCATCTTGTCCAATTGGGTGGCTGTATATGTATGGGCCACCTGTGGGGCAGGCTCTGAATGGGTGTTCCTTCAGTCTCTGTTTTAATCTTTGCCTCTCCCTTCCCAGCCAAGGGTATTCTTTTTCCTCATTTAAAGAAGGAGTGAAGCATTCACATTTTGATCATCCGTCTTGAGTTTCGTTTGTTCTAGGGATCTAGGGTAATTCAAGCATTTGGGCTAATAGCCACTTATCAATGAGTGCATACCATGTATGTCTTTCTGTGATTGGGTTAGCTCACTCAGGATGATATTTTCCAGTTCCAACCATTTGCCTACGGATTTCATAAACTCGTTGTTTTTGATAGCTGAGTAATAATATTCCATTGTGTAGATGTACCACATTTTCTGTATCCATTCCTCTGTTGAAGGGCATCTGGGTTGTTTCCATTTTCTGGCTATTATAAATAAGGCTGCGATGAACATAGTGGAGCACGTGTCTCTTTTATATGTTGAGGCATCTTTTGGGTATATGCCCAAGAGAGGTATAGCTGGATCCTCAGGCAGTTCAATGTCCAATTTTCTGAGGAACCTCCAGACTGATTTCCAGAATGGTTTTACCAGTCTGCAATCCCACCAACAATGGAGGAGTGTTCCTCTTTCTCCACATCCTCGCCAGCATCTGCTGTCACCTGAGTTTTTGATCTTAGCCATTCTCACTGGAGTGAGGTGAAATCTCAGGGTTGTTTTGATTTGCATTTCCCTTATGACTAAAGATGTTGAACATTTCTTTAGGTGTTTCTCAGCCATTCGGCATTCCTCAGCTGTGAATTCTTTGTTTAGCTCTGAACCCCATTTTCTTTTTTATTATTAATCATTCCATTTGTTTACTTCTCAAATGGTATCGATCTTCCCAGTTACCCCACCACAATCCCCCATCCCATCTGCCCTCCCCCTCCCCCTCCCCTTTGCCTTTATGAAGTTGATCATCCAGCTACCCACCCACTAAGTAGTTATCTGTTATCCCCACCCTGGCATACACTGGGGCATCAAACCTCCCCAGGCCCAAGGGCCTCCCTCCCACTGATGTCAGGCAAGGCCACCCTCTGCTCCATAAGTGGCTGGAGCCATGGGTCCCTCCATGTGTACTCTCTGGTTGGTGGTCTAGTCCCTGGGAGCTCTGGGTATGTGCTTAACACCATCATTGGCTAAAGCCTGTGGTATTTGTATGATATCATCTTGAAATATAACTGATATACATCTATAAAGTGTAGTGTTATACAATTCTGACTACAATAATATAATAAAAGCACTATTTACGTTCTGTGCAGAAAATAGTTTTCAGAAGCACTATTATACATCTTGATTTATTAATCACTTACATAAGAAATCACCAATATAAGACTATGCTTTCCAATGTGCAAACCTACTTTGACGCTAATGAGCATTGTGAATTTATCCAAGAATCATGGTAATATTTTGTGTTCTGCATTAATTAAGCTATGCAGACACACTGAATGTCTATAACTTAAAATAGCCGAGTATTTAAATATTTTTGCATTGTAAATGCATTCTAGACTGAATTATTAATGCTCCTGTGAATAAATAACATTTAAATATATTATAGAGGAAATTCAGATAGAATTCTTTGAAGAAATATTATTTCTTTAGCAGAGTTTACCTAAAGTTTGCAAGGCAAAAAAATGTTTGCAGCTACATCATAGAACAATCCCTCCAATTTTCTACGATTTTACTACATGAGATTTACCAGATCCTGTGAGATTATTAATTGATTATCTCAATGTTTAAAAAAGATTACATCATTGAGGTTCTGAGCATTTCAGTCAAAAACATGTAAATTTTTTAATTTCAGTATATTAGAGAATGTTCAATTGAAAACATTTTGATTACTATTCCCTTCTCTACCATATATATATAAATATATATATCATATATGTGATATATATGTATATGTATGTATGTATATATATTCATACACATATATTTTTGTAAGTAGAAGTGTGTATATGCATATATTATAGGTATCCATAAAGGCACAGTCTTTTTCAAGAAAACGTCACAATTTTCAACATTATCTCTTTACATTATCAAATAAATCTCATAAACTTGAATATACTTCCTTTACTATAAACTATTGTTTGCCAGTATATTTTACTTTAGTAAACATGTCATGTATATTTAGAGAAAAGGTTTTAAATGCAATAACATATTTCTTTCACACATACTGTCCTATCTCCAAATATAATTATTAAATATATTACAGTCAGTGCTATGTACGAAGCCTCTGTCTCCCCTAAGATACTATGCTCTTAATTCACTGTGGCTGTGTATCAAACTTATCACTGAACTATTATTAAACATGGTTATTTTGCCTGCAGATAGGTCTTTAAAGTGAATGAATAATCTCTCACCATGCTTTATCTCAGCCATGCCAGTCATAGTGCCAGAGTCTCAACACTGTGGACATGTACTATGTGTACATATGATATCATGGTTATTGCCACTGAGATTTGGGAGTTAAAATATAATTACTTATCACAACTATCAAACCATTATTTTAATATTCCTTATGTTCACTCTTGTGTAGATGAAGATTCATGAGTATGAAATTAGATTTCCCAGGATTTGTTCCTTAAAATTCAATAGTTGTATGTAATCTAAAATATAAGCAAACGATATGTACCACTGTTATTAGACAAAGCCTGAAGACAAGGTAGGTAGGAACCCAGTCACTTTACCCCTGGATTTTCTGGTTCAGATTTCCCCAGAATTAAAAGACCAGTTACATTTCCTTCATACACTAGTGTTACAGAAAGTATATATTCAGTGTTTCTTCCAAATGATGTTACAAAACAAAGAACCTCATGATCCGTCTTTGAGCGTTTGAAGTAGTATAATGACTAAGACAGAGGCAAGTGGACAGAGGAGCCATTTCTAAAATGAATTTCAAACTTTTCCGTCTCACAGATGGCACATCTCTGTATCAGCCATCATTTTGAAAACGCTTCAGCAGAAACGTGCGGGGTGTTTAAGTATTTTACAGAAATGTTTTTGAGGGTTTAAGCTAATGGGAAACAAGAAGCGAGATGGGAAAATGAAATGGACAAACTGTTCATATGCTAGAGAAGATGATGAAGAGGAATGAAGGCAGAATGAAGGAGGGAGCGTGGGTGGAAGATCCATGGGAAGGTGAGGGATCAATGATGAGTGTGGCTTCTGGCATTACATTTACTCTTCTTGAAGCGTACCGTGCCTTCTTGGTGGCCTTGGGGCTTACCTTTCCACATAGTCCAGGAGCCTGGAACAGTGATTTGAAGCAGGAGCATCGTGGCCGCCCACTGCATAAAGGAAACCATCACAGGTGGCCACGCCAACACCTCCTCTCCTCTTACACATCGGGGCACACATACTCCACTTATTTGTATGAGGATCATAGTATTCCATCGAACTCAAACAAGAACTTCCATCTCGGCCCCCAACTGAATACAACCTGGAATCACAATTAGAAAATTATTGAATATTACCATTGTTAAAATTGTATTTAAAAAATTTAGAGTGTGGGCCATAAATAGAAACATATTACTTCAAAGCTAGATCTTGATGAACCATATACATGGAATTCTTGTTAGTGTAACATGCGGTATTCTATGTGAAGCTGTGTACAAGTCAAGTTTTAATCCTAGATTCTATGAACATATATTTAGATTGTTTATAAGATAAATGATTAAAGAGAAATGTTATCTTTCTTTGAATAAATAACGAGGAATATATTTAAAAGATATTTTAAAATGTTGACCATGTCATAGGAAAGATGACTGTAGTCAGATGACTGTGATTATTTTATTTGGAATCAAAAATCATACACAGATACTGCGTTGCACTGTCTCAGTTTAGAAGACTGAACAATAGAATACTCTGATACAGGTCGTCATAGCAATGACCTTTCTTATTGTGTATGCTGTAGTTTAAACACTCTTCACAGTAAATTCTTGATACTGGCTTGAATGAGTAATTCTAAAACTTACACTCATTTTTCTGCAATTGTTTTGTTGACAGGACTATAATAGGAACCGTCAAAAATAACTTCGGTGTCACAACTGAGATTAAATGATTGAAAAATACATTCTCTAAACCTTTAAACATCCTCATTCTTCATGAAAATTTTAGTGTGTGTGTGTGTATTATGCATGTCTATGTATATTATATAAGCAATATTAAAAAAAACAATTCTTTAATTATTCTGATACATGATAGAAGGACAGACCAGACACAGAGAGATGTGTTCACAGAAGCCTCTGTGTGGTACAACTCAGAATCAGGGTCATTAAAGATTCGGCATGTATGTGGATTATATTTGCATTTTAAAGTAATCATCAAAAAGTGTCTCACCAACAAAATGACATTTTCACAAGAAGAAAGATCACAACGGCGATTGAACAAGAGGCTGTGAACTTATGAAACAGGGAGGTTCTGAGGCCGACTTAATACAGAATAGAGCTTTAGGAGCAGCGGAGTTCAGAATAGCAGAGCAGAAAATTGAGGCTGCTCTAACCTTTGGAGTTAATCAGGGTGAATAGTAGCTTCAGGGCAAGTAGCTGTTACTTCTGATGGAAGACTTGCAGACAATTCCCATAGTACAAACATCAAGTAAAGAAAGGTATGATTTATTTATCTCAATATTCTGTTGTCAGATTGATCCTTAACTATGAATAGTATCTTTAACCTCCTTGTACACTTAATTCTCTGTTCTCCAGCTTCAAAATAAATGTATAGAAAAAAATGCACTACATTGTAAAGTACAGTTTGGAGGCGTCAGGTTTTCAACTTCATGCTCCAGCGTTCTTTAATAATTCTACAATATGGTGCTTAAGCTGATCTGAAATCATGGCTACATCTTTAAAAAGCCACTTCTGTTTCTCACGTAGCATGACAGGATATATATTTCTGGTGTCCTGAGTGTTCTCACTGTGACTGTCATGCTGCCTTGCTTGATTACTCAGAAGCAGTCTGCTGACTCTGTCATATAAAATGATGAAATTAAGCAGTAAGGACATTATAAGTGACAACCATTGAACAATTTAGCTTGCAAAATCAACCAAGTAAAATAATCATTCAGAATTTTTTATCATCCTTAACACTCCATGAAATCTGAACTCATTTGCTTCCATTTCATTTAAGTTGAACATCTAACTCAAATGACGCGTTGCTATACTCCTGAAATAATGCTAAAATGCAGCTGTACTTTGTAGAAATGCTGCATAGCTACCTACATGTAAGGTGTGGAGCACAAGCAGTGTCCCTAGTTAATACACAGAGAATACACTTTTCCTAATGTTTCAAACGAGATCATAAGTTTAAGTTTCTTTACTTATTCATATGCTTGAATAAACTCAGTACATTCACCAGATATCTAAACTTTGTTTTTGCAATGTTCATAGATTATAATATAAAAACATTGTTAAATATTGTGTCGGGTTTATTTTAGTTTTAGTTTTTGAAAATAATAAATGGCATATGTAAGAACCTACCATATTCTATAATCTACAAAGGAAGAAAATGGCACTGTGCATAGTACTAAACAATGAGACCTCACTGATCATGAGACGTCTACAGGGATGACAGGGTTAGAACAGTGCATTAGATTAAAACTCCCAGAGAATAAGATTGCATTAGTACACACACACACACACACACACACACACACACACACACACACACAGAGTGAGAGACAGAGACTGAGACAGAGGGACAGAGAGACAGACATAGAGACAGAGGGACACACAGAGACAAACAGAGAGATACAGAGACAGAATAAAAGCACGGGGTGATGAACTCCTGGGGAGGAAAAAGGGGAAGCAACATCATCTGGAATGTAAATAAGTAAAATAATTTTAAAAAAGAAAATAGCTGTTACCAATCATGCAAAAATGTCTAAAATCCAAAGAAGAAAGACTTTCCAACTTCATTTAAGAGTCCATCAATCAAACCAGACACACAAACAGACAAACAAACAAACAAACAAACAAACAAACAAACAAGAGTCCATCTATAACTGTAATCCAAAAGCCAGCAAAGACACCACGGGTTTGATAAATTAGAGGCTCTATCTCTAAGGATATATATTTCAATGTTCAGAAAACAGTAGCGAACTGAATTCAGCATCACATTAAATGGCCAGAGTAGTCTATATAAAACCATCAATCACTGTTATGCATATACAGCATTTACATTTTCAGGGATAAAAGTCACTATGTACATACACAAATAAAAGCATTGGAGAAGATTCATAAGTCTTTCGCTCTGAAACTTTTCCAATAATTAGGTTATAAAGTAAAATGATTAAATTATTATAGCATATATTAATTCAAATATGAAAAGTGAAAAATATGTGTAGAAGAAATGAGTGATTTATAAATATTTTACATTTTGTTGCAGAGCATAGGAAAATGTTACATAAAATTAAACAGCATTTTGAGTATTTTGAGTAACTACTGAGTATATTTACACACTTTTGAGTTATAGTATATTATTTTAAAGATTTATTACGTCCTGTTCTGCCTGCAAATATGCTTGGTTGCCGCAAGAGGGCGCCAGATCTCATTATGGGTGGTTGTGCGCCACCATGTGCTTGCTGGGAATTGCACTCTGGACCTCTGGAAGTCAGTGCTCTCAACCTCTGAGCCATTTCTTCAGCCTGAGTTATAGCATATTTTTTAAAAAAAAAATCTACATGGAAATATGTATCTGAAAAGTTCAGATTATGTAATTAACTTCTTTGGTATAGTTATTTATGCTTTAAATCTAGTAACATATGGTATACACATTAAAGAAATGTTTTTAATATCTGAATGAAACCTTATTTATAGACATTTATGTAAATACTTAGTAAGATATGCTATTTATCAGCTTATAATTTATTTGCATAATTCCATGCTTTTAAATGGAATGTTATATTTTGTATTATACTGTTTTGTTATTTATATTATACTATTTATTACATATTATTTTATTAAACAGAATAAAAGACAAATAGTATGATTTAACAACATAAAATTAACTCCAAATATTAGAAAAAATTATAGCAGGGAATAGAATACACTTAACACAAAAGACTTCTGAAAAGAAGCCCGTTGTATTTGGAGTCATTCAAAGAGTAAAAATATCTGTATTTATTATTCCATTAATGCTTTGTGAAAACTGTAATTTGTGTTTTCACATCAGAAAATTTAAATAAGCATCTTGTGATCATACCTAGTTAATTAAATTTACCTATCATATCCTTATTTCTAAACAAACATTAAATGACCAAGAACTAAGATGTAAAAGTAAACAAGAAATTTTATTACATTTAGCCCTAAAACTGTAATAACCAAAGTATAGAAATCACACATTTTGAGCTGACAGAATCACACTATCCTGTGCACAGGCTCTCATGAATGATTAACAGTGTGCATCTACTCAGAAGCCCTTTACAATCTAGTGAATCGCAGGGTAGGCTCTCTGCTTTCTTTCCCTAGGAGAAAAAAAAATAGATGTTGGGACTCTGAGGAGTAAAGAGATTCTAATGCTGAGGTAAGTGGGTCAACAACACAGGAAGCGACAATGGACAGTCTCACAGCACGAAAGGAAACCTGAAGATTTCCTGTCAGCATTGAAAGCCGAGTAAAATCTGTAGGATGAAGAATCGCACGGGCAGCATTACACAGGAAGAAAGCATTATGTGCAGATGTAGGTGATGAAGCCAAACAGCAGGTGATGTAGACGATGGGGCAGAGACTTGGGAGAGATGGCACGGAGTGATGGAACTGGTAGGACACGGAAAAGACAGATGAACTGTGAAAGAGTTTTGTAGGTGACGATCTGGAGCTGAGATGACATTCTGCACCCACAAGAAAAGACCTCCAGAATAACAAACTTAGGAATCATCCTGTTAGAGTTGGCGTAAGACACAGACATATACTTAATTTTAGTAAAGTTCTATGCTTTGCTGAGAATAGCAAGAATATGAATCTTCCCCATTATATTATATTGCCTCTATGTTTAATTAGCATAAAGATGATTTTACATAATATTTTAGAAGCAAGTCTCTATGCCTTCCTATCTAGTTAATGCGTTCCTATTATAGAAAGTGCTGCTGATTTTATACTCTATCATACATGCTATAGCAACTCTGGGCCATAAGTCCTGTGTTGTCAGGATATAGGTTTGAATGTTTAGAGTTGTATTTTTATATTGAAATAGGTTCATTTATTTAATCTTCAGTTTTAAGGTACAGTTTTGGTCTCATGTTATGTCCATAAAACTGAAATTGATTTCAAAGTAATCCTGATCTAGCCCTTCTGTGTATTGGCATTACAGCCTTACAACAAAAAGCCACGTTCTGATTTCTACTCTTAGATACATCAGTTCTTGTGGGGTGATGTCTTTATGCAGGAAGGCAGGTACAGGATAGAACAAGGCCTGTCATTGGTCAAGAAGGAAGGAGAGGTGGGAAAAAAAGCTTTAGAAAGGGAAGAAGGAGCAGGAGAAAGAGAAAGGGAGCTGGGAGAACATGGCGGCAGATGTTAAGGTTCTTCTCTGCTCATAGATACAAGTTGTTATGAATATGTTTAAGGGATGGGTGTGTACAGGACTGTGTGCTGTCTAGATGGACACATTATATCTGATAAATTGGATCAGAGGTTATTGTGTGATGTGTTCTTTCATGTGGTTACTTTATTTCTAGAGAAGGTGAGTTGACAGGATGCATCAAGCCCACCACAGAATTGGGATGTGTGAGCCTGGCGTGGTAACAACCAGCCAGGGGAACTGGGAGGGAAAGCAAAGCAGTGTGGCAAGGTGTAATGCTAGAACAGTTTTCTGACTACCCGGGTTAGAGAGTATCATGGCGGCCACCATGGAGCTGCTGAGATAAATTAGCCCTAGTTCTCCTATGGCTACCAAGCCAGAGATAGATTGCCTCAGTGTGCACAGGAACCGTTTGAGCTGTATTATTATTATTATTATTATTATTATTATTATTTAGTTTTTTCCATCTTTATTAACTTGGGTATTGCTTATTTACATTTCGATTGTTATTCCCTTTCCCGGTTTCCGGGCCAACATCCCCCTAACCCTTCCCTCTCCCCTTCTCTATGGGTGTTCCCATCCCCATCCTTCCCCCATTACTGCCCTCCCCCCAACAATCACGCCGGTTGTGGTGGTACACGCCCGGTAGGATTTGCTGAAGGAGGCAGAGGCAGGAGGATCATGAGTTTGAGGCCAGCCTGGGCTACATATTTAGTTATATTTAATTGACCGCAACAACTTCTCTGCTGAAATAGTGATATTTAAGCCTTTTCTGACAGGTTATAGGAGCTTACAGAAACCAATATCCAGGGTTTTTACAGACAAACACTGTTAGTTAAAAGAAGATATACTGTTAAGTTTCTTGTTCAGAGTCATTCATTTCCTAATGATGAAGGGAAAAGACTGAGGTAAGAACTCATAAGTTCTGAGCTTGCTTCATGCCTGAGAGGTCCTGATATTAGAACAAGTTAATCTTATGAAGGGAGCTTCAAGTGACCTTTTAAAACTTGTTCTTGAAGGAAATCTATACTTGAAGGAAAAAAAAAAGATGTGCTATCTGCCCCAGTGAAATTTTCTTACATGATTCTTGCTTTACTATGAAAATATGAGAGGTATATAAAGCATCGTTACTTCACTGAAAAAGCATCTACTCATACTTAATCTCCACAGAGTATTGGCTTCTGCTCTAAGTTAGCTGGGTGGAAGGAAGAGCAGAACGAAAGAAGGTGGAGTCTAAACTGGCGTTAGAATTATTGTGTGTTGTGTAACACATGACTGTCTTGCATTTACAAGATTGTAAGCACATGAAAATCATAACTTGTAGGATTCTGAAAGACACTCATTATTTCAGGTGTTCTTATCCATGACTAATTATCTGGGTCTTTGTCGTCATAGGAAAGCAAGTAATTGGCTCACCCATGCATGGTGACACAATCTTTACAATAGGGAACCCTGATACTAAAGAGCACAAAGATAAGAAAATGAGTACATTGTGGTGAGGGAAGGACTTGCAGTTTCCTACCAATTTATACCGTTCCTGATCTCCAGTGTCCAAGAAAGTCATGCATGTCTGTGCTATATGCCCACCCCCCTTTTTTTAACCTCATGTAGAGGGCTATTTCTACCTTCCCTTAACATAAAATCCAGTGATTTACCACCAGGAATTCACTAAGTCCACATTTTTTTGTCATTGAAATGTAACTGGGGGTGGGGATGAGGTTGAGGACATCCTCATGGAGACTGGGAGTAGGGGAGGAAGTGAGGGATGAGGAACAGTTGGAGGGTTGACTAGGAGGGGGATCGAATCTGTTCTGTAGAAAAGAAAAAATTAGGAATGTAACTTTCTTAGTAATCTGTATCCTATATGCAGTTCTTTACCATTTGTTCTAGTTAAAATAAATGTATAAAAATACATAGTTGAGTGAAATGCCGTAAATGTATCTTTCTTTCTATAACAGAGTTGATAAGTGCCATTTAAATGAATGAAACAAAGACACTCTGATGTTATATAATAATAAATATATGCTAATTTAAATATTAATAGAAATGAGTGTTCTTAGAGGGAAGAAAAGACATACATTTTACATAGTTCAGCTTCTTTGAGACCTCAACTTTTTATCATGTAGGTATGTCCTTAACTGTGGTAATGCATCACTAAGAAAAATGAACTGTGCACTGATATATAATTTATATGTTCTGTATTTTCAAAGTTTTTTGTCAAGTAACATGCCAGCCTTGCATTACAAATATAAGAACTTAGAAGAGTTAACAAATGGCTCACCCAATTGTCATTAAGCATAGCATACACCTGAAAGAGATTATGTATATACAGAGGGCCACTTGTCACTAAGCACAGCATACCACCTGAAAGAATTTATGTAACTGGGGGAAAGAATGTTCCTACATGAAGAGGACTATCATGACCAAGCATTCACCTCCATTGTGTTGTTTTCCCAAGATCTATTCCCCTGTAAAAGAACTTGTAATAAATAAACTCTAAAGTCGCTCTTTAGTAAAAAATATATATATATATATATATTTATAGTAAAAATTTCAAAGTTTTGCCAAGTAGATATTGTGTGTGTATGTGTGTGTGTATACATATCTATACATAGACATACATAAATGCACATGTGCACACACACACACACACAAATCATATTTTCTTCCTTTAACACAACATTCACATTGCCTGTCCTGTAAGTTATAATTATTAGAGTGACAACTTGTCTGGTGAAGACTCTAAGACAGATTTAGTAATAGTTTCATACTTTGTTTCTTAATAAATGGAAAATCTTTAATCTGATCCCAAGACAATCTGTAGACAGCAGGGCGGAATGTTCTTGCTTCTGCTCAGTGAACCTCTTCAGATGTGCTGCTTATTTCTGGATTTCACTAAGCTTCCAGGCAGGTGGATGACTGTTTTCATTCCTGCCTACTTAGAAATCTTGGCACCAGATATAAAGCCAGCCTTAGACTTGCTGTGCCCATAACAACATGACTGAAATACAAGGCTGCACACTGCAGCCTGACAGAGCTCACATAACTATTTATTATACTGTGCTAATTTATAACCTTGTAGTTTAAATACACAAAAGAGCTTAGATATATTCACCAAATTTTGAAACATCAGAAGAACTGAATGTCAAATTTTGTACATGGATACTTCAAGCCTAACTCACTGACACTACCTTATCAGCCCTTCTAGAGGAATAGTATCAAGTTATGTATAAAAACAGATTTGTTAGAAAGACAATTAGCTATCACAGCAACAGAAAGACTAAGGTAAGTATTAAATATTTTTATACATGCAGACACAAAATTTCATTTTTATTTTAGTTTATATTTCTTTTCCTACAAAGCTTATAAATAAAAATTAAATCAATTACCATATTAGATCAATACAAATATTATATTGTATAGACATGGATAATGTATTTTCCACCTTAGTTCTGTACATTTAATATATGAACAACCATTTAGCATGTAAATATTCAAAAACACAAACCAATGTGAATAAACATCACCACACACTTAGAATCAAACATCACCACACACTTAGAGCATTCTTGTATTTAATATAATTATACTGCTGTAGTCATTGGAAAATATTTCAATTTAAACATCTCACATCTTATTTAAATGAGAAGCAAAATATTTTCTTACATGTTAAATCTTAAGGACGATATTGTGGTGTGTATTTGAAAATATGTGATTCATATTTATTTTATACATTCACAAATTTCAAAGACAAAACCATCAAAAAGAACCAATAAAGGGAAATATTAAAATGATACATATAAAAATACTTCCAAACTAAATATAATACCTAACATAATATTTTAATGTGTTCCTACATGTGTGTCTCTCTCTCTATATGTGTTTATCCATCTGAAAATTACTTTATATACATAAAACTATCTGAATGTCATTATGAAAATGATACTTATAAAAATACTTCTTCCAAACTAAAATATAGTATGTAATATAATATTTTAGTGTAATTTCTATATGCGTATCTATCTGAAAAATCACTGTATACACAAACTATCTGAATGTCATTAAGAATATGAATTTGGTGTAATGTAAACCTGCCTATAATAACTTAAACATCATCAAAATGTAAGCCTGGAATACAAACAGTAGTACAAGTCTACAAACAGTAGTACAGTAGTTTCAAGTGTAGTACCCCTCACAAAATTGTGCTCAGCTTTTCAGCAACAGCCTGAAATAGTTTCCACAATTTTCATCCCCAGATACACCACTTTAAGTAACTAATGTCAAAAATATCTTCATAAGAACACTGGAAAGGAGGTGAGATAGTTCACCCCAGTAGAACAATAAAATAAAATTAAATTAAAAAAGGTGGTGGTTATAAAGGACAGGCTTATATTTTTCTGTGCCATTACTCATTATAAATGCAGATATTATTGCATGCAGAATGATATTTCAATGAGTAATTAAGACGCTATGCTGGAGGCTTTATCTCAGGTCAAGTCCAGGTCTGCACAAAAATTTTGGAGAAAGACATAGCCTACAACATCCCAGTCCCACTATGTATGTATGGCATAAGTCTGTGGCATTGATTCCCTGTCAGGTTAGATCATAATGTTCTTGACCAGCAAGGTATCTGCAATTTTCCATGTTCCCATATCACTAGGTAAATCACAGAGATAATCAAACGTAGAGGGTGGAATGTTGGTAGAGTCATGAGATATTTTGAGAGCAGCAGTAGTCAGTATGCATAAATACAATGATATTTAAAATAATTACTTCATTAAAAACTCACCAAATTCTATCTGCAGATAAGATATTTTTATATAAGCAATTATTTCAACAACTTTTGTGTAAAAAGTAGCTTATTGAATGGGTGTGGAGAGAGTGGACATCCTTCTTCTTCCTGCTTTTAGTGGATATGTTTTGTCTTTCTCTCCAGTGGCTGTGGGCTTGCTATTTTGACATATGTTTCCTCTATTTCTACTCTCTGCCAGACTTTTATCATCAAGGATATTGTCAAATACATTTTCTGCACCTAATTGGATGATAATGTGGATTTCGTCTGTCAGTTTTTTCATGTGATGGATTACATTTATTGAGTTTTATGTCTTGAACCTTCCCTGTTTCTCTATGTTGAAGCCAAATTGATAAAGATAAAATAGCTTGTTTTGTGGTTTCTTGAATTCTGTTTCCAGGTTTTACTGAGAGTATTTCCTTCCATACTCATTGAACATGAAGAAATTGAGCTGGTACCCAAGTGCACAATTGACCTTACTGCATTGCTGGTGTGGGAAGATAGTTTTCAGGCTCTCAGAGGAGAAAGGTAATCAACGATGTCACTTAGCCACAAAAACTGTGACTTTCAAAAGCTACCTGCCTGCCAATTTACTGGTTCAATACTAGTGCAAATGAATATGGGACTAGCAAACAACATTTGACTGGACTCTATACGATGAGGTCACACTCAGCATTGTTATGTGGTCAAGAGTATAGGACGAAATACCTCATGGAGAAAATTATTATTATTATTATTATTATTATTATTATTATTATTATTGTTGTTGTTGTTAAAATTATTATTGCACTATTATTCTACTAAAGGAAGAAAAATCAAAAGATACATAACCCCCAGTACTATACCCATGAATACATCATGAAATCTCTTTTTTCAGTAAGTAGAAATTAACACGGAGAACTACAACTGGATAGTGTGCAGAGAACTGAGTGGTTTCAGAATACTCAGTCCTGAATGGGATAACATAGTTTGGGCATTTATACAAAAGAAAGCAAAGAGATTATAAGAGCCAAAGGTTGTAGGTGACTCTTAGAAAGCAGTGTCTTCCACAACAATATGGCAGAAACACACATGAAGCCACAGAAACTGACAGCATTCACAAGACCTGAGGTTCAAACCCATGAAAATCTCAGCAGTTAAAAGAGGACGTGAATGCAAAGGCTCACTTCTAATCAAGAAGCTACATACAACTGATATGGGGGAGGAAACAGAAAATCAGATTTTTTCAAAAGGTATGACATTGAGTATATAAAAATTATCCTATGCCAACACAAAATGAATTCCATGTTTTTTGTTTTATTTCTGTGAAATACTTTTGTTGTTTTGGAATTTCTTATCTTACTAGTTACTTGTTTCATGTTTGTTTTTACTTTGGTTTTCACTGTGTGTGTGTGTGTGTGTGTGTGTGTGTGTGTGTGTGTGTGTGACAGAGAGAGAGAGAGAGAGAGAGAGAGAGAGAGAGAGAGAGAGAGAGAGAGGAAATTGGGGAGAAAGAGGACCAATATAATACATAGCAAGGTAGGAAAGTTCTGAGATGAGTTAGAAGACTGGGAAAACATAAACAAAATATAGTGTATGAAATTTTTGTATAAAATACTGCCAATTTTGAGAATTTCTAATTTAAGCATGATAGGAGGCACCTGAAAAGTAGAAGAACCAGTACAGTCATATAGAAAAATCACATGACCCTTAAATCTTAATTTTTGAAGGCTACTTAAATATTTTACTCAAAGTATAGAAATAATACCATAACATATATATTTAATAATTCTTAGACTAGGGATTATACAGAATATTTTCTATGGTATACATATATGCCATTGTTTAAAGATTCTTCTTAAATATTGCCATAGATTTTTTTCTTAACCCATAAGAACATCGCAGGAATATCTACTCACTTGCCATTCAGCGCTGCCACTCCCACAGTGCTCCGCGCAATGGACATACTGGCTACATATGTCCACTGCTGGCTCTGTGGATCCCACCTCTCCACTGTGTTCAGATAGCTCCAACCATCATGGCCTCCCACTGCATAAATAGGCCCTTCGAGGACAGTTACTCCTAAAACAAATAGAGAAAACATAAAAGAATGGGCATGGAGTTAACAATATCTCATTGTACAGTGAAAAGAATGCTATGAAGTGCATACCGTGTCCTTATGTTAAAAATATAACTGTAAAACATTACTTTTGCATTTTAGGGATGTTCTTTCTTACTTTTTATATTGGAAATAAGTTTTTTATGCTACATATTCTGACGATGATTTCCCTGCTCCCAGTTCTTCTAGATCCTCCCCACTTCCCCAACCACTACACTACAGCCTCTCTGTCTCTGTCTCTGTCTCTGTCTCTGTCTATGTCTCTGTCTCTGTCTCTGTCTCTCTCTCTCTCTCTCTCTCTCTCTCTCCTTCTCTTCTCTTCTCTTCTCTTCTCTTCTCTTCTCTTCTCTTTTTATCTGTCTTGAAAACAAACAATTGGACAAACAAACTAGAGGTTTTATAGCCTAGTAAAGGGAAAGAACAAGAAACACAAAACCAAGATCTGTAAAACAAACACTACTGTTAATAAAGTCAAACTTATACCCACAGACACACATACAGAGACTGTGAAACCTCAGAACAGTCGACCTGAAATAGAATTTCTCAGTGAAATCTTTGCCATCAGAGATTAGAGAACCATGGGGATGATGCAGAATAAGTGTAAGAACTAGAGGGATTAGAGGAAAGCAAATATCAAGGCCATTCAAACCAATGTGACGCATACACAGTGAACTGACAGAGGCTTAGGACACATGGATAAGACATGCAGCAATGCGTGCCCTCTCTCTGTACACATTTGTTTCCTGTTCAGTGTTTTATGGGATTCCTGAGTGTGCAAACCAGTGGGTCTCTGTTACTTGTGCCTTCCATTGGGTTCTTTTTCTCCAGTTGGTGACAGTTTTTGTTTTATCTCATTGTATTATATTTTTGTTTAATAAAAAGAAGAACATGTAGCTCATCAATGTTCAAAAACTCCTTAACTGTCAGAAAAGAAAGCACATTTCCTTAGAATCTTTAAAAAATCAAGTTTCATAGCAGTAAATTATGGATTTTTCCAGATTTAAACTACTCCATTAATAAATTGTCACGAAGTTTAGTGCTTTATGTATGTGTACTTTGAGCATTAGAGAAATTAAAATCTAGTAAGAAGGATTAATATCAGTCACTGAGTTCCAGACCAGTCTAAGTTACGCAGTGGGACTCTGTTTTAACTAGAGAGAGGAGAGAGAGAGAGAGAGAGAGAGAGAGAGAGAGAGAGAGAGAGAGAGGGAGGGAGAGAGACTGAGAAACATAGACACAGATTACAATAATTAAATGTAGTATGAATTATCTATTAACTGAATGGCTGCGTTAAAGTGAAAATAACATGTAAATTAACATGTTGCTTTTTTCTTTTTTTTTTTTTTTTTGGTTCTTTTTTTTTTTTTTTCCGGAGCTGGGGACCGAACCCAGGGCCTTGCGCTTCCTAGGCAAGCGCTCTACCACTGAGCTAAATCCCCAACCCCATGTTGCTTTTTTCTTAAGGTATGTGCTGATATTTGATATCTGATATTTATACTAGCGGCTTTATCTTTTCTATTTAGGACTGATTTCAGTATTTGAGGCTTTAATATGAGGTTTCTATATGGAACTTGGGATCTTATTTTATATTTCTGTAGAGAATGTGATTCAAATTTTGAAGAGAATTGCCTCAAAACTGTAGACCCTTTATGGTAATACAGCAATTTCTATAATATTATTCCAATCACTGAATATAGAGTTTCGTCTTTTGTTGCCTCTGAGTTTTTCAGTGTCTTAAAATTTTCATTGTAAAAATCTTTCAAGGCTTTGATTAGGTTTTTGACAACAACTCAGAGAATAAGTAGGTTAATAAAATAATACAAATTCATTAGAAATATTTAAACATCCATTAATATCTTTTATATAAAAATCAAACTGCTGCCAAGAACACTGAAGCCTCATAATTCTCATTTGACTTATGAAATTACAACTAAGGGACATAACTGTGAAGGAACATTTAATGATGTACATATATTAGAATATAATTTTATTTAAAATTTGAAATAGCTTATAAATAATTAGGATTGAGATAGAATATAATAAATTATATAAAATAGTAAACATAACTATAACTTTAAATTAGATAGGCCATTAACTCTTTCAACACAGCTATTCATTTATTTCCTCTTAAAATATTAAGCTGTTCATTTCTGTCATCTTGATATATGTTTACATTTTAGGAAATTTCTATTGTATTAGGACCTTGCTAATTCTTAAAGGCCCTTAATATTTGCTGTGTCTCAGACATCCCCTTCCTCATTCCTTTTCCCTTCCCCTTCTCCATTGGATCCTTTCCTAGTGGAGGCCTCCGTCAAATCACTCTGTCTCGGAGCTCAGAGAACCCATCAGAAGAGGATGCAGAAATACTGTCTTTGTTCACATACTGTAGCCTCCAGTTAGTGTTTTCATCTGACCCCTGAGCATGTGAATGAGAGAGAGTGTGTGTCTGCTCTGTATCTGTTTCGTGTACCTTTCTTTGGGCCATGTTCCTTCTCTTTATTTATTTTTGTCTGACCCCAATGTGTTAGTCTTTGTTTTAGATTATTATATTTTGTCTTATATTTTCCCTTAGGATTCTCTTTGTCTTCTAAATAGAGGCAGAAAGATGTATCTGAATGGGAAGTGGGAAGGTAGGTGGGGAGGACCTGGGGGAAGTACAGGAAGGGGAACAGTAATCAGAATCAATGCAAGAAAAGCTAATCTATTTCAATAAAAGGACCAATCCCCCTAAATTAAAAATGTATCATGGCTGTATTTAAAAATATATACAAGGCACAATACTTATACATAATGAGGAATTCAAGATAAAGATATCTTGAGAGGGTGTAGGGAGCACAAGACTAATTGGCAGCAGTGAGTGACAAGGATGTAAATAGGGTACTCATTTATGAAAACTTCAGAAATAAAAACAAAATTAAGAATATTTATTAGCCATATGTTTGTAGGAGCTAATATATAACCTACACTGGAAAGAAGAATGTGGGCAAAAGAGGAAAATGTGAGACATTGCATATATTATAGTTGGGCACTTGTATTACAATGATGTTGCAAGAATAGGGTAAAATGATGTAGATGATTGGAACATGGAATGCTAGTTTGTACTGCTGCTGCCTGATCTTTAGTCTCAGTTTATTTTTTACCACCTGTCTTATATTGGGAGTATAATAGAATTCATTGTCATGGCTAATCCTCACGATTAAATTTTATATGACTTACAGCATTTGGATGGAGGTCACATAAAATATATAAAAACACATGGCAAATAATAAGCAATAAAAATATTTATAAACAGTCCATGTAGTGTGTATTAGGAATGCCAAAACAGGGTTTCAGTAGAGTGACAAATTAAATGACAAATATATCTACATCCTTAAAACTTGACTCCTTAATGCAATCTCTCTTCCTAAAATTAAATCATTGATGGTATGTCTTTAAATAATAATGTTTGCAAAACCCATAATTACTAGAAAATATTTATACTTTGTGCATGCATATTCTAATATGTGATATTCCTTTAGCTGTCACTCTATTTAAGACTCTGATTGCCTTACAATATGTTTATTTATTGCAGCTGTCCTGATTCCTATGCAAAAGGTCTAGTAAATTGAGAAAGTAAATGAATCGGAATATATTCAAAATCAAGATAATACATTTCAATTCTTCCTTGTATTTTACAGAAATATCTTTATAAATATAGGAAATTATATATTCAATACTAACTGTTAAAAATACTAAACATCTAATTGAAAAGAAATACATATAATCATTGATTTCAACTGGACTATAATGTAAAATGATGCTTAAAAGTTTCCTTAACTTAATAAAATCATGAATGTTTTAAAAATAGTTGTTGTTGATCACCTATAAAAAGAACAACAATACATTACTATACTATAATATAATTTTTTCTTCCTTCAATTGAGAATATTGGCCTTATCGGGGTTGCACAAACCTATGAAAACCAGCTAGTGTCCATCTGGGTTAGAGATGTTTTAATATGTTTGGTGCAGAATTTGGTCTGCACAAAGAGCTGGTTTAAGTTTCCACAGGTGATTGTTAAGTCAGTGAAGACTAAGAATGTCTATGACTGTGGAAAATAACATCGATGGGAAGATTCCCGTGTTCTAATATCCTTCTGGGAATGTTTTTCTCTTTGTGTTCTTTGGGTTTTATATATTGATGCACAGGGTGAAAGTTGTCACAATAAGTACAGAGAACAGTTAATGCTGAACTTTATCCAAAGATAACTTTAACTTCTCAAATTAGTTCCTATTCATGCACAAAAGGAGTGTATAATATTATGTTCATATTCTCAGACAGGATATAGGGCACAGGGAAAGGAAGGGGATTGTTGAAGCACACAAATGCTCCCTGTTTCCATAAGAAAGGAAAAGTGTCTGCCCAAGTTGAAAAGTTGACACTTATTCAAGATTGGAGGAAAATGTATGTTCATTTGGAGATTAATGATTTGGGGGAGAAAAACTATGTAAAGTCTTACATCAGGAATTAACAGACGATCTCCAAAGGACAATAAAAGTGTCAGCTTTTTTTTTGACTTTTTTCTTGTTTTAAAAAATTTTTATTAGATATATTTCTTTACATACATTTCAAATGTTATTCCCCTTCCCGATTTCTATCCCTTCCCCTCTCTTCCCCCTCCCCCATATGGTTATTTCCTCCATACATCCCCCTTATTGCCCTCCTCCATATTCCCCTGCACTGGGGGACCATCCTTGGCAGGACCAAGGGCTTCCCCTTCCACTGGTGCCCCAACAAGGCTATTCTCTGCTACATATGTAGTTGGAGCCCTGGGTCAGTCCATGTATAGTCTTTCGGTAGTGGTTTAGTCCCTGGAAGCTCTGGTTGGTTGGCATTGTTTTTTTATGGGGTTGCAAGATCCTTCAACTTTTTCAATCCTTCCTCTAATTCTCCCCAAGGGGGTCCTATTCTCAGTTTGGTGGTTTGCTGCTAACATTGACCTCTATATTAGACATGCTCTGGATGTGTCTCTCAGGAGAGATCTATATCCGGTCCCTTTCAGCATGCATTTTTTAGCTTCATCAGTCTTACCTAGTTTTGGTGACTGTATATATATATATATACATACAGATGGGCCACATGTGGGTCAGGCTCTGAATGGCTGTTCCTTCAATCGATGCTCTAAACTTTGCTTCCATATCCCCTCCTATGGATATTTTTCCCCTTTTAAGGAGTGGGAGCATCTGCATTTTGGTCATCCTTCTTCTTGAACTTCCTATGGTCTGTGGATTGCATCTTGGGTATTTCGAGTTTTTTGGCTAATGTTCACTTATCTATTTTTAACTGGAGAGTTAATTGACTGGGAATATGAAGCCCAGTGATAGTGCAGGGGGAAAGGGCACACAAAGTGGAACCTTAGGTTCCAATAGGATGTACTTTTAACCAACTAGAAGAATAGGGGTTGAGCTTTAAGTGTTTTATTTGGGACATTACATGACATCACTTTGTTCTGAAAACATGTTTTTATGCTTGTGATTGAGAAATAATATACGATGTGGCCATGCTAAAAATAAGTATGAGAGATGATTTTTTCTTGTGAAAGAACAAAGAAAAGTGAAGAACTCACTAAACGTATTTAGGATGTATTTACACATTCATTCTGTCACCTTAAATTATTCTTCCAATCATAGTGATATGACTTTGGAAACATTGTTCAGAATGATATGCCTCTATTTTGTTATCTTCACAGTGTAGTAAAGAGCTAGCCCACACTTCATGTGAAGAATTGAATCAAGTAATATTTACAAAACATTTAAAAATGTGTCCATACATTCTTAATATATTTTAAGTATGTTGAAGATTATGGTACAATGTAATAGTATATATAATACTATTATAATTATATAATTACGTTTATATAAATATATTTACACTATCATAATATAATTTACCAAGAACTAAAGTTTTCTGATTAAATTTCACACTGAATTATAGAAATTGAGTAAGTAACAGTGAGATACTGGTTTGTAAGTTTAATGCCCCCAATGTAGTTTATTACTCTTAAGAGATCTGTATTTGTTTAAGTGTTACATAAAATAATTGAAGAAATTGCATAGTGAATAAGAGTACTTTATGTTCTTTCAGGAGCCCCTGGTTACTTTACCAGCACTCCACAGTGGCTCAGTGCTATCTGTGACTACATTTAGCAAAGGATCCAATACCTTCCTCTGGCTTGCACGAACACCAGGCATTTAATTGACACACAGAAATAAAGTCAAGAAAACACCCATGCCAATAAAATTAAAATTATCTCAAACTGGACTTACATATGCATTTTCCAATATTTTTGTTAAATTAATATTTTTGTTCTATTATGAAAATATCAAGGATGATTAATGTGATGTGTTTAGATATCCTTTAAAATAGCACGGCAGCATACATGTCTAGAAGGGCCAACAGTAACAGACTCTGATGTTCTAGTGTTCTGAATACCAAGTAGAATGATAAATCTGAGGGTTCTAGTCATTATAACTGACAATCGCCAAAATGGTATCTTGGAAAATGAGGAAAGGGATTTTGAGTTTATATACCTCTAAAACTTTGATGAGAAGACATGCAGGGCACAAAAATTAAAGAGTAGGGAAAGTCAGTACCACAAAGTAGAAATCATACGAGTAAATAAATATTTCCGTTTTTCCTGGCTGCTATGAAAATCTAAAAATAACGTCCAGTGTGAACTTATCCACACTTTATATTCTGCCAGTATATTTACATCATGATGATGTACCTAGAAACAGTGACAGGAGCCATTGTTTCAAGACATGGAAAAACTTGAGCTGCAGCTTTTGCCCTGTGACTTGCAATGGCCAAAAGACTCTCATTTGCATGCTGTGATGTGCCTCTCTCTTACACCTTCCCCTTAGTTTACCATTATAGAAATTTGGTTTAATGCATCTCCCTATCTGTTCCCACTCCCTGTTCCATATTCCGTGATAGATTTTGTTATATTGAAGCTTATGAAGAATTGAAACATCTGCATTTTCTACTTAATGGAACCAAATTACAAAATTATTTGAAAATAATACAGATATTGTCAATAAATTTGAAAAAAAAACAGTGCAGATCAGAAAACAAAGGCATGGATTACCAATTCAATTAGCACTGGTTTATGATTCTTAGAATTTTCTCAGTACTGATTGTAATGGTATTCTTTTCAGTTCATGTTTTATTCATTTTGAACTTCTGTCTTCAATTTAATTTGGTTAAAGGTTTGTCAATTCTCTTAATCTTTCCAAATAACCATTTTTTTGCATATTCTAGTAGTGTTCCTTTGTTTTGTATCTACTTCATAAACCTGCAGACTTGATTTTCACTGACATATTTTCACATTCTTTTAGGGACAGGTATTGAAAGATATAGGTTTTCTTTTTCTTTTTTTTCTTTTCTTTTCTTTTTTTTTTTTTTTGGAGCTGGGGACCGAACCCAGGGCCTTGCTCTTCCTAGGCAAGCGCTCTACCACTGAGCTAAATCCCCAACCCCAAGATATGGGTTTTCTAAAGAACATTATTAAGTTGTTAATTTAAGATCTCTTAATATTCTTTTTTTGTTTGTTTGTTTTTCAGGTGTAATTTAATAGAGCATCTTTTTATTTTTTATTTTTTATTTATTTATTTTTATTAACTTGAGTATTTCTTATATACATTTCGAGTGTTATTCCCTTTCCCGGTTTCCGGGCAAACATCCCCCTCCCCCCTCCCCCCTCCCCTTTTTTATGGGTGTTCCCCTCCCCATCCTCCCCCCCTTGTTGCCCTCCCCCCAACAATCTAGTTCACTGGGGGTTCAGTCTTAGCAGGACCCAGGGCTTCCCCTTCCACTGGTGCTCTTACTAGGATATTCATTGCTACCTATGAGGTCAGAGTCCAGGGTCAGTCCATGTATAGTCTTTAGGTAGTGGCTTAGTCCCTGGAAGCTCTGGTTGCTTGGCATTGTTGTACATATGGGGTTTCGAGCCCCTTCAGGCTCTTCCAGTTCTTTCTCTGATTCCTTCAACGGGGGTCCTATTCTCAATTCAGTGGTTTGCTGCTGGCATATGCCTCTGTGTTTGCTTATTCTGGCTGTGTCTCTCGGGAGAGATCTACATCCAGCTCCTGTCGGCCTGCACTTCTTTGTTTCATCCATCTTGTCTAATTGGATGGCTGTATATGCATGGGCCACATGTGGGGCAGGCTCTGAATGGGTGTTCCTTCTGTGTCTGTTTTAATCTTTGCCTCTCTATTCCCTGCCAAGGGTATTCTTGTTCCCCTTTTAAAGAAGGAGTTTCATTTGTTCTAGGCATCTAGGGTAATTCAAGCATTTGGGCTAATAGCAACTTACCAATGAGTGCATACCATGTGTGTTTTTCTGTGATTGGGTTACCTCACTCAGGATGATATTTTCCAGTTCCGACCATTTGCCTACGAATTCTCTTAATACTCTTAATGTAGTCATCTGGTGTTACAATCATCCCTCTGAGGACTGTCTTCATTGTCCCACAGGTTTTAGTATGCCCTGTTTAATGTGCAATCTTAGTAATTGCTATAATCTGTTCACAGAATACTGTCATCAAAACTGTACCATATTTAGTTTTGTTTAATTGTAGTAGTTAGGTTCATAATGACAATAAAAAGATAAGGGATAATGTTGTTAAAAAAATATTAAAACAACCTTCTACGTAGGTAAGTGAAAAATAATAATGTATGCAGAAGGAAACCAAATGAAAGAAAAGTAGAAAGATATGATCCAAATTTTACTATTATGAGTGGCAGATAAATGATTAATTTAAGAAATGAGAATTTCTGATAATTATCTTTAATTAAAATTTAAAAATTAATATAATGTACTAGCAAAGCTATTATAAATTCAGTTGTTCTGAGAATATTTCCTAAGCTTTTTTATCTCCTGAATACTGATTTCTATTCCCTTACACTAAAAACTCGTAAGGCTTTTTCATATGATATCATATTGATCATGTAATTTCATGTTCACTTACAGTAAATATAAAGAAATACAAGAAAAAACATCCTTTCATATTTTATTTTTCCATTTCCTATAAGAATGAAAGGATAATTAGTGAAATAAATGAAGTTACATATGATTTTCATAGTCATCAATGGCTTTCAGAATTAGAGTATTATTTCCAAAGATCTATATTTAAATCCGTAATATTATTCAGGAATCAGAAAGGGTAAACATTTGTAATCTAAAATACATGAAATCTCGATGTATTTTCATCATTTGTTTACAATTTGAAAGCAGCCAGGCAAATATATTTTTTTTGCAAAAAATATTCTTTTTAAATAAATCCACATACTTAGTGACATGCAAACATTTACATCATTGTCTCTCTTCCAGTTACCATTTTTCCTCACTTATATTATGAACATATATATATATATGTATAATTTTTCTTGGATATTTTATATATTTACATTTCAAATATTATCCCCTTTCCGCCTCCCCCTGTTTTTATGAGAATGCTTCCCCTCTCACCCACTAATTCCCACCTCAATGCTCTGGCTTTCCCCTAAGTTTGAGAAATGAACCTTCACAGTACCAAGGGCTTTTCCTCCTATTAATGCTAGATAGTGCCATCCTCTGCTACCTATGTGACTGGAGTCATGGGTCCGTCCATGTGTACTCATTGTTTGGCAGTTAATTCCCTGGGAGCTCTGGTGAGATCTGGTTGGTTTATATTATTGTTCTTCCTATGGGGTTGCAAACCCCTTCATTCCTTTCTCTAACTCCTCATTGGGGTTCCCATGCTTAGTTTAATGTTCAAGCATCCTCATCTGCAGCAGTAAGGCTCTGGCAGAGCCACTCAGGAGACATCCATGTCAGACTGTGAGGAAGCACTTCTTGACATCAGCAATAAATAGTTACTGAGTTTGGTGGCTGCATATGTGATGGATTCCCAGATGGGGTAGTCTTTGGATGACCCTTTCTTCAATCTCTGCTCCACACTTTGTCTCTGCATTTCCTCCTATGAGTATTTTGTTCTCCCTTCTAAGAAGGACTGAAGCATCCACATTTTGGTTTTCCTTCTTCTTGAGTTTCATATGTTCTGTAAATTGTTTCTTGGCTATTCTGAACTTTTGGGCTAATATCCACTATCAGTGAGTGCATAACATGTGTGTTCTAATTCTTAGTCAATTTTATATAATGTACCCATATAGTACTTACTATGTTGGTGAGTTTAATTAGAGGCTCCAGTTTCAAACTTGGCCTTCCCCATGCTGGTACATAAATGACATTATCAGAAATGCAGTTAGGCAATGTTTTGTTCATACTTACATCATTGTCTGTCTGTTGTTGCACAATAGCTTTCCAAAACCCTTCCTCACTTTACTTTTGATAGCACTGTCACTGAATTTTCACGTGTTTTCTAGTTCGATGCATTGACCCTGTAAATATTCCTACATAGCCCAACCACTGAAATTCTATCTTCTATTCATATCTAAGTCAGCTGCAGAAATTTAGTTTTTTCATTTTTTCTTTGTTTAAGTAACCCTTATTATTGTCTTTATCCATGACTTTCCAATTGAAATTATGGAAACTTTTATTAATATATATCAGATATATCTGACACACCTATATAATATTCATATTTTATTAGTATAAAGTTTGTCTCAATTTAGATTCATTCTATATTAATATAATATATTAAAGTATGATGAATGCTAATTAATGGAATATATTTTTATTTAATATAATCTTAGTGTTGCATTCCATTTATTTTCATTTCAAATGTAATTTTAAAAGTACTGCAGAAGAGTATAATTGTATAATGCAGTTATTAAAATTAATTAAATAAATTGTCTTCTCTGACTTATAAGTACAATTCTTGATTACATGTTTACTTTTCCAAAATCAATAAATTAAATAAACTTGAGGTAATTCCCTTCTATTTCTACCAAATAAAAACAAAGCAGTTTGGGAGAGGAAAGATCATTGCATTTTGTTCTACAGTTTATTAGCTTAAAGAGTTTTTTTGTGAATATTCTTGTCAGTATTTGTTCAGATGGTCTTTTCCTTGCATTGTAAGAGAAATTATTTTTCATTAGGGTTTTAATTCTAATATAAGAAACAAATAATTGAGAGGTAATCTTGTTTGTTTTTGACTATTTTTAAATACTTTTATTTTTTCTTTGAGAATTTCATATATGTGCATAGTGAGATTTTATGAAACATAAAATTTTATTGTTAAACTTTGATGGTAAGGCATGAGCAGGCATAGCATTTCGAGAAATGTTTTATATCGTGAAAATTGTAAAAACTGACATAACTTTAGACACATTTATAAATGATGCTTATTTTAGTTTTTTTTCACCAAATCCAAAGACAGAAAAGTGTATGTTTTACAAAATGTAGTTTGAAAACAATTATAGTTTTCTCTGTGTCTTATTACTACTTCAATGTATCTGGAGTTTAAAAAGAATGCTAAAAGTTTGACAACACACTTGTCTTTACTTTAAGTGACTATTTTTATTTGACTGCTTTCCAAAAAGTAAACAAAACAAATGAAACAAACAAAAACAAATCGGTGTAAGATGTTTTCTGTCTTCTCATGTTCAAACAGGGGAGCTATAGAAATAAAGTTATTGTTGTTTTCTGTGCTTCTACTGAGACATTAACTTAGTAAGGTGAGCTTTACAACAGTTTTACCAAAGACACTCTTAGCACTGTAATCACATTACTGCATTATCCATTCCACAACTTTTAGAATTTATACAATAACAGTGGTCCTTTCAACACAAGTGAAGCCTAGAACATAAACTTCGGTAAACCACACCCTTATTTCTTTGTTTTGGCTCCTGTGAGTTCAATCTCAAGAGATTATGACAAAATTTATTGAGTTGTAACTTAATGTGTGTAATTTAAATTCACCTGAATTATTTGAATGTGAAGGCAAGATTAAGAACTGTTGTTAAGAGCATTCCCTAGGAACCCACTAACCACACAAGCCTGAAATAATGTAGGCTAAGTGCAGATTGTGACTTCTCCTTCTCGGAAGCCAATCCCCCAGTCTCAGTGTCTAGCTTTGTTGCAAACCACCTGCTGCAGCCCCTACTTTAGTCTCTTGGTTGGCAGTGTTCCTTCTTGGATTCTGTTGCTGTCTCTAGTTCTTAGATGATGATGGCTGTATGTTACCTGTTAGGGAATGCTTCCGGGATCTGGCTAAGTTTTGCAACTGCCGATTCTGGGTACACTGTGTATGTGGATATTGAGAGCTGATACTAAGGCTTGACAATGGGTTGAGTGTATCCAGAGGAGTGAGAAAATCAGGGTCTCCACCAGAGTCTGCTTAGTCCCCTGGGGATGAAAATACTGACAACAAAGGGACTGCAGATCCACTTCCTCCTTCTCTACAATATCAAGCAGATATTCTCCTCCCAGCTTCTTCCCCACTCATTCCTTTGAGTCAGCTGCCAGCTTCAGAAGGCATTCCATGGGAACCCATTGCCCAAGTCTGCTGGTTAAGCAAGTAGGCTTGTACAGGAGATACGCAATCATCAGATCTGACTCTCCCATTTTTAATTCAAGTCCTCTCCAGTTACATCCCCAGCTTATAGCAGACTACTTGCTGTGACCTCTTGCAACTTTCCCCTATCTCCTACCCCCAGGGGACTAAGCAGATTCTGGTGGATCACTCAAATTTTCTCACTCTAATAGAGTCATTCAGCTCATTGTCATATGTGAAACAAAATCAATGACTGCCAGGACATTATGTCCCCACTAGAGTCTAGCAATATAATAAGGGTAGGTACTTATAAACACAAAATACCAGAAACACAAGATGAGAATCTTGGAATAGCCTATATGAATAAAACAGAGATCCATAAGAGGAAATAAATGAATAAATCTCTTTTTAAAATTTATAAAAACACAAACAGTAGAAGAAATTGAGTAAAGCAATTCAAGAGTTAAATGTAGAAAAAGAATCGATAAAGAGATGCTAAATGGAGGAAATCTGGGAATGAAAAGATAATAATTTGGATATAATGGGAGGTAAGGAAATACTGGGAAGAGTAGAGTGATGGGAAATTGTAATCAAAATATATTATGTGAAACAAAACTATCACTAAAAAGGACAAGAAAATCAGAGAGCAAAGTTTTTACTTAGTTAAATATAACCTTTCTGTTATGAAAATACTGAGGTCTTGAACAATGATGAGAAAATTATTAGGTCACAGCGATAAATACTAGGTAGCTGAAAGAAGCTGGTCTCATGATCTTAGAGAAACAATATATGAAAAATATCTGTAATGATGAAATAAGGAAATATCACAGATGCATGATATAAGAAAGTTTGTAGAACTAAAAAATACCTTGTTATCGAGATATATCCACCATTTAGTTCTTAATATAGTTAAGAGAAAAATAAAACAAATAATCAGATGGACAAACAAAAAATTAAAAGCAAATTAGAAAACAAGCAAACAAAACATTTACATCAGGGGAAATAGCTCTAAAATACTTAAACAAGTAAATATTTTATTTCCTTGGATTTTCAGGCATTCGAATTTTCGAAGCATAATAGAATCTTCTTAGGAAGGAGTGGTTGCAGAAAATACTACCTTCTACAGAACAATGCAAGTAAACATCTTCAGGTTTTACCTTCATTTACTGATTGAACTATCTAAACAACAAGGATAGAGAATTAAATAAATAGCATATTTATCAAGCTTATGGATAAGAACATGATAGTGCTAATTAAGAATTACAATAATAAAGAGCTTTAAAGCAGTGATATCAGAATAAATATTAATATAAATATGCAATATGAAAAATAATTTATAATAAAATAAAATTTTCAAATTGATCTCACAAAGGGAAAAACATAGTCCTAGTTTTAGCAAAGTCTATAAAATGATGAATAGTACTAACTGTGGTAGATAATTTTGTTACCATGCAAAATACAAATAAAATGCACATAAATGGGATTGCAAAGGCAACTAGATTTCTAAAAATGCATTGTATATAAGAAGGCCTCAATTCTATGCCCAGAACCATTTAACAGCCTTGGCATGGTAACACAGTTTATGATGCCTGAGGCTGAAGGGACGAAGACAAGAGGATTTCTAAGGCTTGTTGGCTTGCCAGCCTACCCTATTTTCTTGGGTGTATGCTAGAACGAGACCCTAAAAATAACTCTCAAGATTGCCTTAACCATTGCATATATGCAAACACAAGTCATGTAATAGATGACCACACATGAACATACATACACCAAAAATAAGCAACGAAAGTTAAAACACAAGATCCATCAACTGTAAAACCATCAAATGTAGAAATTGGTAGTTAAGAAGTCTAAATAAATAGTTTAAGCACAGTTAATAACCAAGTTTCTCTAAAGATATGATTGTACCAATGTGTAAAAGTTTATAGAAAATATTGGATTATAAAAAATAGAAATGTAATCATAGCATGGAATAGAGACGTATTTTCAATTTGAAAAAAGATAAAAATATACTGATGTTTGAGTAACCAAAAATTGATTAAAGTACTTGTCTTAATTGATATATAAAATCTTGCACAATTTAAACAAAAAACATTCAACTTTGAGTCAAAGAGAGTAACTGCTTTCCAAATTATCAAACTTGTAATGAAATATGTAGATGCAAATAGGAAAAGCCCATTAAATTTCAGTGTTAAAACCAATGAAATTCAAAATACAGTGATGTGTCTATAATAATTATATTTCAAAATTTAACTGGATATTTAAAGTATGATATTTTTGTCAGTGTTAGAATATTATGTCCTGAAAACCGGGAGATGGAAAACATTTGAAATGTAAACAAGAAAAAATACCCAATAAAAGAAAAAAATATGATCCCAGCCCGCAGCAGCTCTCTGCTCCCAGACCCGGTGAGAGAGAGACCCAACCGCCTGGTCAGGTGGGCACTCCTGAGGCTGCAAGGCGGAAGAGACCACCAACACTGCTCACCCCTGCCCACATCCCTGGCCCAAGAGGAAACTGTATAAGGCCTCTGGGCTCCCGTGGGGGAGGGCCCAGGAGCGGCAGGACCCCTGCGCCTGAGACACCGCCGGACCCTGAAGGAAACAGACCAGATAAACAGTTCTCTGCACCCAAATCCCGTGGGAGGGAGAGCTAAACCTTCAGAGAGGCAGACAAGCCTGGGAAACCAGAAGAGACTGATCCCTGCACACACATCTCAGATGCCAGAGGAAAAAGCCAAAGACCATCTGGAACCCTGGTGCACTGAAGCTCCCGGAAGGGGCGGCACAGGTCTTCCTGGTTGCTGCCACTGCAGAGAGCCCCTGGGCAGCACCCCACGAGCGAACCTGAGCCTCGGGACCACAGGTAAGACCAAAATTTCTGCTGCAAGAAAGGTGCCTGGTGAGCTTGGGACACACGGAAGCAGAATTTCTTTAGGACCGGGCACGTTCTGTGTTTACCGGAAGTCCCACACCCGCGGATCCCGGCCCACAGCAGCTCTCTGCTCCCAGACCCGGTGAGAGAGAGACCCAACCGCCTGGTCAGGTGGGCACTCCTGAGGCTGCAGAGCGGAAGAGACCACCAACACTGCTCACCCCTGCCCACATCCCTGGCCCAAGAGGAAACTGTATAAGGCCTCTGGGCTCCCGTGGGGGAGGGCCCAGGAGCGGCAGGACCCCTGCGCCTGAGACACCGCCAGAACCTGAAAGAAACAGACCAGATAAACAGTTCTCTGCACCCAAATCTTGTGGGAGGGAGAGCTAAACCTTCAGAGAGGCAGACAAGCCTGGGAAACCAGAAGAGACTGCTCCCTGCACACACATCTCGGACGCCAGAGGAAAAAGCCAAAGACCATCTGGAACCCTGGTGCACTGAAGCTCCCGGAAGGGGCGGCACAGGTCTTCCTGATTGCTGCCGCTGCAGAGAGCCCGTGGGCAGCACCCCATGAGCGAACTTGAGCCTCAGGACCACAGGTAAGACCAAATTTTCTGCTGCAAGAAAGCTGCCTGGTGAACTCAAGACACAGGCCCACAGGAACAGCTGAAGACCTGTAGAGAGGAAAAACTACACGCCCGAAAGCAGAACACTCTGTCCCCATAAGTGACTGAAAGAGAGGAAAACAGGTCTACAGCACTCCTGACACACAGGCTTATAGGACAGTCTAGCCACTGTCAGAAATAGCAGAACAAAGTAACACTAGAGATAATCTGATGGCGAGAGGCAAGCGCAGGAACACAAGCAACAGAAACCAAGACTACATGGCATCATCGGAGCCCAATTCTCCCACCAAAGCAAACACGGAATATCCAAACACACCAGAAAAGCAAGATCTAGTTTCAAAATCATATTTGATCATGATGCTGGAGGACTTCAAGAAAGACATGAAGAACTCCCTTAGAGAACAAGTAGAAGCCTACAGAGAGGAATCGCAAAAATCCCTGAAAGAATTCCAGGAAAACATAAATAAACAAGTAGAAGCCCATAGAGAGGAGACACAAAAATCCCTGAAAGAATTCCAGGAAAACACAATCAAACAGTTGAAGTAATTAAAAATGGAAATAGAAGCAATCAAGAAAGAACACATGGAAACAACCCTGGATATAGAAAACCAAAAGAAGAGACAAGGAGCTGTAGATACAAGCTTCACCAACAGAATACAAGAGATGGAAGAGAGAATCTCAGGAGCAGAAGATTCCATAGAAATCATTGACTCAACAGTCAAAGATAATGTAAAGCGGAAAAAGCTACTGGTCCAAAACATACAGGAAATCCAGGACTCAATGAGAAGATCAAACCTAAGGATAATAGGTATAGAAGAGAGTGAAGACTCCCAGCTCAAAGGACCAGTAAATATCTTCAACAAAATCATAGAAGAAAACTTCCCTAACCTAAAAAAAGAGATACCCATAGACATACAAGAAGCCTACAGAACTCCAAATAGATTGGACCAGAAAAGAAACACCTCCCGTCACATAATTGTCAAAACACCAAACGCACAAAATAAAGAAAGAATATTAAAAGCAGTGAGCGAAAAAGGTCAAGTAACATATAAAGGGAGACCTATCAGAATCACACCAGACTTCTCGCCAGAAACTATGAAGGCCAGAAGATCCTGGACTGATGTCATACAGACCCTAAGAGAACACAAATGCCAGCCCAGGTTACTGTATCCAGCAAAACTCTCAATTAACATTGATGGAGAAACCAAGATATTCCATGACAAAACCAAATTTACACAATATCTTTCTACAAATCCAGCACTACAAAGGATAATAAATGGTAAAGCCCAACATAAGGAGGCAAGCTATACCCTAGAAGAAGCAAGAAACTAATCGTCTTGGCAACAAACAAAGAGAATGAAAGCACACAAACATAACCTCACATCCAAATATGAATATAAAGGGAAACAATAATCACTATTCCTTAATATCTCTCAATATCAATGGCCTCAACTCCCCAATAAAAAGACATAGATTAACAAACTGGATACGCAACGAGGAACCTGCATTCTGCTGCCTACAGGAAACACACCTCAGAGACAATGACAGACACTACCTCAGAGTGAAAGGCTGGAAAACAACTTTCCAAGCAAATGGTCAGAAGAAGCAAGCTGGAGTAGCCATTCTAATATCAAATAAAATCAATTTCCAACTAAAAGTCATCAAAAAAGATAAGGAAGGACACTTCATATTCATCAAAGGAAAAATCCACCAAGATGAACTCTCAATCCTAAATATCTATGCCCCAAATACAAGGGCACCTACATACGTAAAAGAAACCTTACTAAAGCTCAAAACACACATTGCACCTCACACAATAATAGTGGGAGATTTCAACACCCCACTCTCATCAATGGACAGATCATGGAAACAGAAATTAAACAGTGATGTCGACAGACTAAGAGAAGTCATGAGCCAAATGGACTTAACGGATATTTATAGAACATTCTATCCTAAAGCAAAAGGATATACCTTCTTCTCAGCTCCTCATGGTACTTTCTCCAAAATTGACCATATAATTGGTCAAAAAACGGGCCTCAACAGGTACAGAAAGATAGAAATAATCCCATGCGTGCTATCGGACCACCACGGCCTAAAACTGGTCTTCAATAACAATAAGGGAAGAATGCCCACATATACGTGGAAATTGAACAATGCTCTACTCAATGATAACCTGGTCAAGGAAGAAATAAAGAAAGAAATTAAAAACTTTTTAGAATTTAATGAAAATGAAGATACAACATACCCAAACTTATGGGACACAATGAAAGCTGTGCTAAGAGGAAAACTCATAGCGCTGAGTGCCTGCAGAAAGAAACAGGAAAGAGCATATGTCAGCATCTTGACAGCACACCTAAAAGCTCTAGAACAAAAAGAAGGAAATACACCCAGGAGGAGTAGAAGGCAGGAAATAATCAAACTCAGAGCTGAAATCAACCAAGTAGAAACAAAAAGGACCATAGAAAGAATCAACAGAACCAAAAGTTGGTTCTTTGAGAAAATCAACAAGATAGATAAACCCTTAGCCAGACTAACGAGAGGACACAGAGAGTGCGTCCAAATTAACAAAATCAGAAATGAAAAGGGAGACATAACTACAGATTCAGAGGAAATTCAAAAAATCATCAGATCTTACTATAAAAACCTATATTCAACAAAATTTGAAAATGTTCAGGAAATGAACAATTTCCTAGACAGATACCAGGTATCGAAGTTAAATCAGGAACAGATAAACCAGTTAAACAACCCCATAACTCCTAAGGAAATAGAAGCAGTCATTAAAGGTCTCCCAACCAAAAAGAGACCAGGTCCAGACGGGTTTAGTGCAGAATTCTATCAAACCTTCATAGAAGACCTCATACCAATATTATCCAAACTATTCCACAAAATTGAAACAAATGGAGCCCTACCGAATTTCTTCTACGAAGCCACAATTACTCTTATACCTAAACCACACAAAGACACAACAAAGAAAGAGAACTTCAGACCAATTTCCCTTATGAATATCGACGCAAAAATACTCGATAAAATTCTGGCAAACCGAATTCAAGAGCACATCAAAACAATCATCCACCATGATCAAGTAGGCTTCATCCCAGGCATGCAGGGATGGTTTAATATACGGAAAACCATCAACGTGATCCATTATATAAACAAACTGAAAGAACAGAACCACATGATCATTTCATTAGATGCTGAGAAAGCTTTTGACAAAATTCAACACCCCTTCATGATAAAAGTCCTGGAAAGAATAGGAATTCAAGGCCCATACCTAAACATAGTAAAAGCCATATACAGCAAACCAGTTGCTAACATTAAACTAAATGGAGAGAAACTTGAAGCAATCGCACTAAAATCAGGGACTAGACAAGGCTGCCCACTCTCTCCCTACTTATTCAATATAGTTCTTGAAGTTCTAGCCAGAGCAATCAGACAACAAAAGGAGATCAAAGGGATACAGATCGGAAAAGAAGAGGTCAAAATATCACTATTTGCAGATGACATGATAGTATATTTAAGTGATCCCAAAAGTTCCACCAGAGAACTACTAAAGCTGATAAACAACTTCAGCAAAGTGGCTGGGTATAAAATTAACTCAAATAAATCAGTTGCCTTCCTCTATACAAAAGAGAAACAAGCCGAGAAAGAAATTAGGGAAACGACACCCTTCATAATAGACCCAAATAATATAAAGTACCTCGGTGTGACTTTAACCAAGCAAGTAAAAGATCTGTACAATAAGAACTTCAAGACACTGAGGAAAGAAATTGAAGAAGACCTCAGAAGATGGAAAGATCTCCCATGCTCATGGATTGGCAGGATTAATATAGTAAAAATGGCCATTTTACCAAAAGCAATCTACAGATTCAATGCAATCCCCATCAAAATACCAATCCAATTCTTCAAAGAGTTAGACAGAACAATTTGCAAATTCATCTGGAATAACAAAAAACCTAGGATAGCTAAAGCTATCCTCAACAATAAAAGGACTTCAGGGGGAATCACTATCCCTGAACTCAAGCAGTACTACAGAGCAATAGTGATAAAAACTGCATGGTATTGGTACAGAGACAGACAGATAGACCAATGGAATAGAATTGAAGACCCAGAAATGAACCCACACACCTATGGTCACTTGATTTTTGACAAAGGAGCCAAAACCATCCAATGGAAAAAAGATAGCATTTTCAGCAAATGGTGCTGGTTCAACTGGAGGGCAACATGTAGAAGAATGCAGATCGATCCATGCTTATCACCCTGTACAAAGCTTAAGTCCACGTGGATCAAGGACCTCCACATCAAACCAGACACACTCCAACTAATAGAAGAAAAACTAGGGAAGCATCTGGAACACATGGGCACTGGAAAAAATTTCCTGAACAAAACACCAATGGCTTATGCTCTAAGATCAAGAATCGACAAATGGGATCTCATAAAACTGCAAAGCTTCTGTAAGGCAAAGGACACTGTGGTTAGGACAAAACGGCAACCAACAGATTGGGAAAAGATCTTTACCAATCCTACAACAGATAGAGGCCTTATATCCAAAATATACAAAGAAATCAAGAAGTTAGACCGCAGGGAAGCAAATAACCCTATTAAAAAATGGGGTTCAGAGCTAAACAAAGAATTCACAGCTGAGGAATGCCGAATGGCTGAGAAACACCTAAAGAAATGTTCAACATCTTTAGTCATAAGGGAAATGCAAATCAAAACAACCCTGAGATTTCACCTCACACCAGTGAGAATGGCTAAGATCAAAAACTCAGGTGACAGCAGATGCTGGCGAGGATGTGGAGAAAGAGGAACACTCCTCCATTGTTGGTGGGATTGCAGAATGGTAAAACCATTCTGGAAATCAGTCTGGAGGTTCCTCAGAAAATTGGACATTGAACTGCCTGAGGATCCAGCTATACCTCTCTTGGGCATATACCCAAATATGCCTCAACATATAAAAGAGACACGTGCTCCACTATGTTCATCGCAGCCTTATTTATAATAGCCAGAAACTGGAAAGAACCCAGATGCCCTTCAACAGAGGAATGGATACAGAAAATGTGGTACATCTACAGAATGGAATATTACACAGCTATCAAAAACAACGAGTTTATGAAATTCGTAGGCAAATGGTTGGAACTGGAAAATATCATCCTGAGTGAGCTAACCCAATCACAGAAAGACATACATGGTATGCACTCATTGATAAGTGGCCATTAGCCCAAATGCTTGAATTACCCTAGATCCCTAGAACAAAGGAAACTCAAGACGGATGATCAAAATGTGAATGCTTCACTCCTTCTTTAAATGAGGAAAAAGAATACCCTTGGCAGGGAAGGGAGAGGCAAAGATTAAAACAGAGACTGAAGGAACACCCATTCAGAGCCTGCCCCACATGTGGCCCATACATATACAGCCACCCAATTAGACAAGATGGATGAAGCAAAGAAGTGCAGACTGACAGGAGCCGGATGTAGATCTCTCCTGAGAGACACAGCCAGAATACAGGAAATACAGAGGCGAATGCCAGCAGCAAACCACTGAACTGAGAATAGGTCCCCTATTGAAGGAATCAGAGAAAGAACTGGAAGAGCTTGAAGGGGCTCGAGACCCCAAAAGTACAACAATACCAAGCAATCAGAGCTTCCAGGGACTAAGCCACTACCTAAAGACTATACATGGACTGACCCTGGACTCTGACCCCATAGGTAGCAATGAATATCCTAGTAAGAGCACCAGTGGAAGGGGAAGCCCTGGGTCCTGCTAAGACTGAACCCCCAGTGAACTAGTCTATGGGGGGAGGGCGGCAATGGGGGGAGGGTTGGGAGGGGAACACCCATAAGGAAGGGGAGGGGGGAGGGGGATGTTTGCCCGGAAAACGGGAAAGGGAATAACACTTGAAATGTATATAAGAAATACTCAAGTTAATAAAAAAAAAAAAAGAAAAAAAAAGAAAATTCAAATAAAAATTTATATTTTCAATTTCAAAAAAAAAGAAACAAACAAACAAAAAAATGAAACAAACTAAACAAAAACCCCAAACAAAATTATATTATATATTCTGATTATGACATACTTTCATTCTTTAATCAAATTCCATTTGGGATAATTAACTTTTTTCATTATATCTATAATTTTTCATGTAAAATCTTATTTAAAAAAATAATTTTTCAGTAAACAAGCACCCACCAGTCTCAAAAAAAAATATTAAGCCAAAAAGCTAATCAAAGTTAATAAGAAGGAATTTAGTATTATTGACTCAAGGACTCATTAAGAATAAGAAAAAATAAATTTATAACAAAAAATGCAAAAGCATGAATTTGCAGATTCATATGTTGATATATTCTCTATTATGATGTTATGAAACTGTTGACAGGTTAATAACATTAGACGAGTTCCTAGGCATAAAGTCCTCATGCTAGCATTATGGTATGAAATAAGGAAATTTATTGAAATATTGAATTGTAATTTTAGATTTTCCATTTCATTCAGTTCTGTCTAGGTACACAAATACCTTGGTCATTTTAATGAATCAAATAATTTTATATTTTATGATGTAACACATTTGTCTTAATAAAATCTCTGTGAGATACAAAAAAGAATTTTTTTCAATTGAGGAACATGCTCAAATGCATCTGTCTTTAAGTCATAAAGATGGTCATCTTTGGGAGCATAAGCAAATAAAGTATTTTTCCAACTTCCTATCTTTGAATATACACAGCTGCTGTTCAATTCACCTAGTTATAGCATCTTACCTTACAACCTGTGCCATCAATTGTATAAGAGAATGCTTTTAATATAAAGTGGAAGATTTTAATGATCAAAACTGATCACAATTAGAAATTTCAGGAAATTAAATAATATAGAATAAATTGAAACAAAACCAAATATATACTGTTGGAATGTGAACTCCTGTTAACTTTGTAACAATCTATTTTAAATAATACAGCATCTCAACTGCATCCCCAATGCAGTTAGGAAAAGCATGATTATGTCACTGCAGAAAAAGAAAATATACCCTGTCATGGGGCCAGACAGGGATGAGAAGAGAGAAGACAAGAACCATATCATGAAACTATGAGACACAGTCCTAAATGCAGATGCAATTTCCTATAGGTCATGGTGCTCTTTGTATATTTATGTGTATATAAAGAGACTGTGTGTTGCTTTATTTATAAACATGAATTATTCTTCAGGATAACAAACATATTTGTACATAATCAACCCCATGTGAACACACAGGTATACATTATGCAATACATGCAACAATTTTTTCTTACACCATTAAGAACGATATTGAAAGAAATTCCTAATGCCATTTAATGTGCTTTGTGGACTGAATGCTTCCTTCTAAAAGTCATGTACTAAACACTAAACCCCAGTATGATTGTCTGAGAAAGGAAGACAGCAGATTCCAAGAGTGTGATCACTCATAACAAAAAGATTAAAACATGCCTGCTGTGCCCTGCCCTCCATGAGTGTACAGGTAGAATGTGATCATCTATAAACCAGAGTGAGTTCCCCAGTAATTTGCCCTTGCTCATGTATTTGCAGGCTCCACATTCATTGAACATAAATAGTTCATATTTGCATAAAATATGTGGGATCCTGAAAACCCCTGAAAATTTCTGTGTGGCCTTTTCACAAAGTACTTAACCCTTACATAGTTTTGCAATCATATGTTTAGATAAAAAACGCAGTTTCCTTTGAAGTTTATGGAAAAGCTCCATTTATGGTGAATAATCTATGAAAGTGTTTCATTAGAGTGTTTGGGAGTGGAAAGAGAAAATGCCATGGAACTACAGTGACATGGTCATGGGCTATCTTTATTCTTCATATTCATTGATCATTTCTGTGTTGCACGTCACATTTGTTGAACCATCAGATAAAACCTGAGAAATGTATTAATTTAGACTTCTAGCTTCCATGATCTCCAAAGCTAAGTTTATCAAATACTTTTTAAATCTAATTGCAAAGTCCCCCTTACTTTGCTATGACCTGTTCTTCTGTTGCAAACACAAAGATATGTGATAAATTCTTTAATTTTTTTTCTTTTTAATTTCTATTGTTCTCTATCGCTAAAAACTTCACAAACCTACTTCCATTTGGGAACACACACTTCAAGATTATCTGAATTTGTGCTCATAGGACATTGTCATTTTTATTTGATTCGTTATAAACTAATATTTTCTTTGGTCTCTGTTTTGCATTGATGTTTCGGCTAGACAAGTAACAAATTACAGAAACGTATCTTTACCAAGCATTTTTTACAATTCATCAGACTTTAGTTTCTATTTATCTACATACCTCTCCTCTTCTTTTTAAGAATACATACTATCTATAAATTATTCTATAATATTATGTTCTTTCATGGAATCTGGGACTTAAAGACCTGAAGTCTGCCAAAGACTAGCCATGCTTCATTCTGAGAAGGCAGAGAAAAGAATAATCTTCCATCCTGCCAAACATGTTCTTTAGAAAAGGCCATCTAGAGTAAAATTTTTTTTAAAAAGTGGAGAAGAAAAAGTAGGGTGAGAAAATACAAAGAGACTAAGACAGAGTTGCCAGGCTAAATTGGCAATGGTCATTAAAATTCCAATTCAAATCTTCATGGCTGTAGAAAGAGCAATTCTCAAATTCATTTGGAATAACAAAAACCCAGTACTACTCAGATATTTAAAACAATGACTTCATGAAATTCTTAGGCAAATGTACAGACTAGAAGAGAGAGTGAGGGAACCTAGTCACAAAAGAACACACATCGTATGCACTCACTGATAAGTGGATATTAGTCCAATAGCTCGGAACACTCAAGTTAAAATTCACAGACCACATGAAGCTCAAGAAGAAATAAAGCCAAAGTGTCGATGTTTCATCCTTCTTAGAATTGGGAACAAAATATTCACAGAAGTTATATGGTGGGAGAGACTTGGGAGAGGTGATGGAAGGGAAAAATGGGAAACAGAATCAGGTATGGGAGGCGACAGGGATGATATACAGAGGATCAGGAATTTGAACAGAAATATGTAGCAATGAGGGATGGGGAACTGGGGGTAGCCACCACCAAGTCCCAGATACCAGGAAAGTAAGAGGATGAGATTAGCTAAAATATCCAAGAAAGGGGAGGGAGAATCTGTAGAGACCATATCCAGAGGTTAGAATAAGGCCTGTTGTTGGGTGATGGGACCACCAAAATTGTCAACCCCTAATTGCTCCTTTCTAAAGGACATAAGGAGACAAATTATGGAGCACCAACTGAAGGAAAGGCCAACCAGACCCTCCCAGAACTCCCAGAGACTAAACCACCAACCAAACAGTACATATGGAGTGACCCGTGGTTCCAGCTGCATATGTGGCAGAGGATGGTTTTGTCAGATATCATGGGAGGAGATGCTCTTAGTCCTGTGAAGGCTTTATGCCCCAGTATAAGAGAATGCCAGGGCAGGGATACAGCAGTGGGTATGTGGGCGGGGGAGCACCCTCACAGAAGCAGGGGGAGTGAGGATGGGAAAGGGAATTTTGTGGAGGGGAATCCTGAAACGGGGCTAACATTTGAAATATAAATAAATAAAATATTCAATTAAAAAACAGGATAGAGAAAACTATTCTCAAAAATAAAAGGACTTCTGAGGAATCACCATCCTGGACCTCAAGCTGTACAACAGAAAAATTATTTTTCAATAACTCAATATACATGTTACCTGTTAGCTGGCTTTCTGTGCGAACTTGACATATGCTGTATTTATCATAGAGAAAGAAGCCTCCCTTGGGAATTGTCTCCTTGGGATCCAACTGTAAGGTATTTTCTCCATCAGTGATTAAGGGTGGGAAGGCCTATTGTGGGTGGTGTCATCCCTCGGCTAGCAGGTATAGGCTCTATAGGAAAGGAAGCTGAGCAAGCCAGAAGAAGGAAGCCAGTGAGTACCATCCCTCCATGGCTTCTGCATCTGCTGCTGCTTCCAGATTCCAACCTGGAGAGCTCCAGTCCTGACTTCCTTTGGTGATGAACATCAGTATGGAAGTGTATGCTGAATAAACTCTTTGCTCCCCAACCTGTGTCTTGGTTGTGATGTTCATGAATAGAAACCCTACGACAACATGCAAACATGCGTGTGCACTAACAATAATAAAAAATAACCACAAATACAGAAAGGAAAAGTACATCCAGCACATTTCCTCTGACATGTTCCATCTGTACCTTCCCTTCATCATTTGCTCGTAAATTTTGTTCGGATTTAATTGAGTACATGATATCAAAACAATTATTAAACAGCTAAGAATATTGCATCACTACTTTTTGCTGAACAATCTATAAATTACTCTTGAGTACTACAAAAAAAAGTTAAGGATAAAGCTAAGGAAAGCACACCAGCAGTTATCGCTGAAAATTATTTTGGCTGGAGCTCTCTTGCACATGCTTTTCCCAACATTGTGTCATCACCGGGCCAGGCTGTCTTTAACCGCTTCAGCCTTCTTTCTATGCAGTGTGAGATGAGACAAAGACTGTCTGTTCTGCTGTTTGGATTAATCAACCATACTAAATTTGTAGTGACATGAAGCTTAAAGTACGACTGCTAAAAAACTGCACATATTTTTCTACTGTAGGAAAAACACTAAAGAACAACATAATTTTGATATATTATGTTTCATAATATTCCTGTAGAAGTTTCATTCAGTCAGGTCTGCCACTAGGACATTCATAAATTATTCAAATGATTTCAATACAATACTTGCAGTGTAATGATGTTTAAACTCGTTTTTCATACTTTTATATTGTAATCTACGCTGTGGCATCTCCCCCCCCCCTTTGTAAAACATCTGAAGCACACTCTTCTTCAAAACTTTATTTAAATCCACAAATCATACTATCGCTCTCTCATTTGTGGGCCTTATTCTATTTTTTTCTTCTTGTGAGGAGCAGCAAACGCAATGAGGTTCTTGGGAAAGAAGAGTTGATTTCATCTTATAGGTTATAATCAGTCATCTAGGAAAGCCACCTCAAGAACTGATGGCAGAAACCTGAACAGAAGCCAAAGAACAACATTGATAGCTGACTTATTCCTACCTTTATGAAACGCCTTTCATATACAATCGAGGCTCAATGGCCCAGAGATGACCATACCCACAGTGAGCTATTTCCTTTCACAACAATTAGCCATCAAGAAAATATCTCACAGGACAATCTGCTGGAACCAATTCCTCAATTGAAATTTCTTCTTTCAATGTGACTGTAGGTTTGTGTTGAGTTGACTAAACAAGGAGCTAAATAGAGACTTTACTTTCTAAATTGCATTAAGAAAACAGGATTTAAGGAACAAGCTAGAGTAGCCATTCTAATAGCGAATAAAAAATATTCAACCAAAGGACGTCAAAAAAGATAAAGAAGGACACTTCATATTCATCAAAGGAAAAATCCACCAAGATGAACTCTCAATCTTAAATATCTGTATTCCAAATACAAGGGCAACTACAAACATAAAAGAAACCTTACTAAAGCTCAAATCACATATTGCACCTCACACAGTAATAGTAGGAAATTTCAGCACCCCACTCTCATCAATGGACAGATTATGGAAACAGAAATTAAACAGAGACATAGACAGACTAACAGAAGTTATGAACTAATTTAATGGACTTAACAGATATTTATAGAACATCCTATCCTAAAACAAAAGGATATACCTTCTTCTCACTACCTCATGATACCTTCTCCAAAACTGACCATATAATCGGTCACAAAACAGTCCTCAACAGGTACAGAAAGACAGAAATAATCCCATGTGCCCTATCAGACAACCACGGGCTAAAGCTGGTCTTCAATAAAAATAAGGAAAGAACGCCCACATATACATGGAAGTTGAACAATGCTCTAATCAATAATAATCTGGTCAAGGAAGAAATAAAGAAAGAAATTAAAGACTTTGTTGAATTTAATGAAAATGAAGGTACAACATACCCACACTTATGGGACACAATGAAAGCTGTGCTAAGAGAAAATTCATAGCTCTGAGTGACGGCAGAAAGAAACTGGAGAGAGTAATATCAGCAGCTTGACAGCACACCTAAAAGCTCTAGAACAAAAAGAGCAAATATACCCAGGAGGAGTAGAAGGCAGGAAATAATCAAACTTCGAACTGAAATCAACCAAGTAGAAACAAAAAGGACCATAGAAAGAATCAACAGAACCAAAATCTGAGAAAATCAACAAGATAGATAAACCCTTAGCCAGACTAACCAGAGGATACAGAGAGTGTGTCCAAATTAACAAAATCAGAAATGAAAAGGGAGACATAACAACAGAATCAGAGGAAATTCAAAAATCATCAGGTCCTACTACAAAAGCCTATATTCAACAAAACTTGAAAATCTGCAGGAAATGGACAATTTCCTAGAGAGATTCCAGATACTGAAGTTAAATCAGGAACAGATAAACCATTTAAACAACCCCATAACTCCTAAGGAAATAGAAGCAGTCATTAAAGGTCTCCCAACCAAAAAGAGCCCAGATCCAGATGAGTTCAGTGCAGAATTCTATCAGACCTTCATAGAGGACCTCATACCAATACTATCCAAACTATTCCAAAAAAGTAAAACAGAAAGGGTGCTACTGAATTCCTTCTATGAAGCCACAATTACTCTTATACCTAAACCACACAAAGACCCAACAAAGAAAGAGAACTTCAGACCAATTTCCTTTATGAATATTGATGCAAAAATACTCAATAAAATTCTGGCAAACCGAATCCAAGAGCACATCAAAACAATCATCCACCATGATCAAGTAGGCTTCATCCCAGGCATGCAGGGATGGTTTAATATACGGAAAACCATCAACGTGATCCATTATATAAACAAACTGAAAGAACAAAACCACATGATCATTTCATTAGATGCTGAGAAAGCATTTGACAAAATACAACACCCCTTCATGATAAAAGTCCTGGAAAGAATAGGAATACAAGGCCCATACTCAAACATAGTAAAAGCCATAGACAGCAAATCAGTAGCTAACATTAAACTAAGTGGAGAGAAACTTGAAGCAATCCCACTAAAATCAGGGACTAGACAAGGCTCCCTACTTATTCAATATAGTTCTCGAAATCCTAGCAAGAGCAATAAGACAGAGAAAGTATATCAAAGTGATACTGATTGGAAAGGAAGAGTCAAAATATCATTATTTGCAGATTATATGATTGTATATTTAAGTGACCCCCCAAAGTTCCGCTAGAGAACTGGTAAATCTGATAAACACCTTCAGCAAAGTGGGTGGGTATAAAATCAACTCAAATAAATCAGTAGCTTTCCTCTACACAAAAGAGAAACAAGCTGAGAAAGAAATTAGGGAAACGACACCCTGTACAGCTGAAAAAGATATTAGGGAAACTACACCCTTCAAAATAGTCCCAAATAATATAAAATACCTTGGTGTGACTTTAACCAAGGAAGTGAAAGATCTGTATGATAAGAACTTCAAGCCTCTGAAGAAAGAAATTGAAGAAGATCTCAGAAGGTGGAAAGATCTCCATGCTCATGGATTGGCAGGGTTAATATAGTAAAAATGGCCATTTTACCAAAAGCGATCTACAGATTCAATGCAATCTCCATAAAAATTCCAATCCAATTCTTCATAGAGTTAGACAGAACAATTTGCAAATTCATCTGGAATAACAAAAAACCCAGGATAGCTAAAACTATCCTCAACAATTAAAGGAATTCCAGGGGTATCACTGTCTCTGAACTCAAGTAGTATTACAGAGCAATAGTGATTAAAAACTGTATGGTATTGGTACAGAGACAGGCAGATAGACCAATGGAACAGAATTGAAGACCCAGAAATGAACCCACACACCTATGATCACTTGATTTTTGACAAAGGAGCCAAAACCATCCAATGGAAAAAAGATAGCTTTTTTTATCAAATGGTGCTGATTCAACTGGAGGTCAACATGTAGAAGAATGCAGATCGATCCATTCTTATCGCCCTGTACAAAGCTTAAGTCCTCGTGGATCAAGGACCTCCACATCAAACCAGATACACTCAAACTAATAGGAGAAAAAGTGGGGAAGAATCTTGAACACATGGGCACTGGAGAAAATTTTTTGAACAAAACACCAATGGCTTATGCTCTACGATCAAGAATCGACATATGGGATCTCATAAAGCTACAAAGCTTCTGTAAGGCAAAGGACACTGTCATTAGGACAAAATGGCAACCAACAGATTGGGAAAAGATCTTTACCAATCCTACAACTGATAGAGGGCTTATATCCAAAATATTCAAAGAACTCACGAAGTTAGACTGCAGGGAGACAAATAATCCTATCAAAAAATGGCGTTCAAAGCTAAAGAAAGAATTCACAGCTGAGGAATCTCGAATGGCTGAGAAACACCTAAAGAAATGTTCAACATCTTTAGTCATAAGGGAAATGCAAATCAAAACAACCCTGAGATTTCACCTCACACCAGTGATAATGGCTAAGATCAAATACTCAGGTGGTAGCAAATGCTGGTGAGGATGCGGAGTAAGAGGAACACTCCTCCATTGTTGGTGGGATTGCAGACTGGTAAAACCATTCTGGAAATCAGGCTGGAAGTTCCTCACAAAATTGGACATTGTACTACCTGAGGATCCAGCTATACCTCTCTTGGGCATATACCCAAAAGATGCCCCAACATATAGCACGTGCTCCACTATGTTCATAGCAGCCTTATTTATAATAGCCAGAAGCTGGAAAGAACCCAGATGCCCTTCAACAGAGGAATGGATACAGAAAATGTGGTACATCTACACAATGGAATACTAGTCAGCTATCAAAAACAATGACTATATGAAATTCATTGGTAAATGGATGGAACTGGAAAATATCATCCTGAGTTAGGTAACCCAACAACAGAAAAACACATAGGGTATGCACTCATTGATAAGTGGATATTAGCCCAAATGCTCGAATTACCCTAGATGTACAGAACACATGCAACTAAAGAAGGATGAGAAAAATGCAGATGCTTCACTCCTTTAAAAGGGGAACAAGAATACCCTTGGGAGGCAAAGTTTAGAATAGAGGCCAAAGGAACACCCATTCCTAGCCTGCCTCAAATGTGGCCCATACATATACAGCCACCAAACTAGATAAGATGGATGAAGCAAAGAAGTGCAGGCTGACAGGAATCAGATGTAGAACTCTCCTGAGAGACACAGCCAGAGTATGGTAAATACATAGGCTAATGCCAGCAGCAAAGGACTGAACTGAGAACGGGACCCTAGTTGAAGGAATCAGAGAAAGGACTGAAAGAGCTTGAAGGGGATTGAGACCTCATGTGGACAACAATGCCAACCAACCAGAGCTTCCAGGGACTAAGCCACTACCCAAAGACTAAACATGGACTAACTCTGGGCTCCAACCTCATAGGTAGCAATGAATAGCCTAGTACTGGCACTGGTGGAATGGGAAGCCTTTGTTCCTGACAAGGCTGGATCCCCAGTGAACAGGATTTCTTGTGGGAGGGTGGTAATGGGGGGGAGGATGGGGAGGGGAACACCCACATAGAAGGGGAGGGTGAGGATTTAGCAGGATATAGGCCTGGAAATAGGGAAAGGGGATAACATTTGAAATGTAAATAAGAAATACCAAATTTAATAAAGATGGAAAAAAGAAAAAAGAACACAGGATTTATGTCTCCTAAAACATTGCAGATTATCTTAGTGGAAAGTTTGTTTTTATTGATTATTCTCTGTTTTGCTGTTTGTAGGTTGGTTTATTTATTTGTTTGTTTTTGTTTGTTTGTACTTTAAGACAGTTTTTCTCTATGTATCTCTAAACCTTACTATATAAACCAAACTGTCCTTGAACTCAGAGATCTGCCTGTCTCTGTTTCTTGAGAACTGGGATTAAAGGCATGCACCCCATCAGGTTTCTAATTAATCATTTCATCTCACAAAGGATCTATGACTGTAATTTACATCTAGAAAACCGCCATTTTATCCATGTCTACTAGAACAGGAATATGATAACTAAAAATATAGGAAGAATGAGAGAATTTGTTAATTTAAATAAATTTAAATATATAATAACTAACAAGTCATGTTCAGTAGTTTGAAATGATAAACATGATACTACTAAGGCTTAAGACTTACAAGATACACTTAAGACACTAAAAGATGAAGATCAAGCTTTGATAAAATCATCTGTATGAGGAAAGAAAATGGTCTCAATTGAATTTGCAATGTCTAGAAATGCTTTGATTTATAATTTTATTAAGAATATTCTTTGTATTTTTATATTGAATATATAAACTGAAAATACTGTTAAGAATATCACTGATGTGTGGAGATGGATCCACAGTTAACCACAAATTTTACTCTTACAGAACATTCTCTTTTTAGTTTGTTTCCCAACATTTACGTCTATCCATTCAAATGCAACTCCAACTCCAGGAGAATTTGAAACTTCTGCCCTCTGTAAGCTTCTGTACTCACAGGTACATACCACACACAAACACACACATATACACAAAAATAATATAATGAAAATAAACCATTTTAAATCTGGATATTATATTGAAGACATTATTCTGCTTATATAGAAAGAAGATGGCACATTTAATGAAATGTTACTGTATGGTTTGTGTGTATATGTGTTTGTTTATATGATTTGTGTGAAAGGCAAATCAGAGAACAATATTAGGAAGTTAATTCTCTCCTTTCTTCCTGGTGAAATCAAGCATTTTAATCTGCCAGGACATTTAGCTAGTGCAATAATTTTTTAGTTATTCATATAAGTACCCCATTAACAAAATACTATATATTTATGATATTTTCAACTTGGTAGTATACTGTGTACTAAATGTTATGATCTAGTATCAAATGTAAGTAACAAAATAAGAATAGCAAAGAAGGCAAGGAAGTAAGTTTGACTACCTCAAAAAGCTGTAAGAAAGATTTATATGTTTTGTAAATAAATTAAATTTAGCTTTGATGAGCCACAGAGGCTCATCTGTAAGCATCAGGACCTGAGTTCAATCCTCACCACACATTCAAATACCTGGGTTCGTGGAATACACTGCTCATTCTAGTGTTGGGAAGGTAGAGAAGGGTAGAACCCTTGAACTTTCTACTCAGTTATATTGTAACTTTCCCCTATTTGTCAAGTCTCAAGCCAGTTAAATTTTCTCACCTATAAAGAAGATGGGCTCCAGAGAAAAAAGCACTTGTCACCAAGCCTAATGATCTGAACTTGACCCCTGAGTCCTAACTATTTAAAGGAATCAATTCTCAGAAGTTGTCCATTGAACTCTACTGCAATGTAATGGCAAATGTTGATGCACACACATAAACATACACACAATTTCACACTTTATAACTTCTAAATACTTACCACTTCTTATTTAAAATGAAATTATGTTGAGTGGCTCCTTTGTTAACAGTTGTCTCCATTATATACACATTTATATATGTTCACATGCACTGGCACACACACACACACACACACACACACACACACACACACACACACACAAACAGTCATCCTAAGATTAACTTTGCTCTTGTAAAGACATAAAACAAATGACTGAAGTAATAAATGCATGCTACACTAAGAAATAATAAAGATCTTAATTATGTAAATTACCATTACATGTTTATGTATATGAAAATAAATACATAAAGCAAATATAAAATTAAACAATAATCTTAAGTGTTGTTACCTAGGAGACACATCTAGCTCTAGCTAATTACACTAATGGACTATTTGTTCATCAAAAGTGTAATAGTATACACTGATTGCTAGCTTTACACTAACTTCTGTTTCAGAAGTCTTGGCTCCATTGAAATCTACTGTCTTTTCTAGCTTGCCTTGCTTTGTTCATGTTTGAACATGATGGCCTGTTTTCTGACTATAAGACAATTGTTAGTGGAATTTACCTTTAAGGGTTTCCATAGGCAGGGGAAACAAAAGGAGATAGAAGCTGTCTTTATATTCTGCCTAAATTTTCTAATATTAGCAGTAATTTCTTATTGTTTTCGGAATTCACCTCAAGCAATGAGAACCAACTGGCACAATTTACTTTTAATGAGCTTCTTTTTCTTATCTCTGCATCTTAAATATTTTAGAAGCATGCTGACAGGCAATTATTTCATTTATTAATTCCTGGACGTGAAGGCCAAGATTTCAATTTTCAATGGAAGAAACTTCTCTGTCACTTCAGGCATCAACTGATCCGTATCAGTGCACAATCATTTAAGCTGCTACTAGTCAAAAATAGCTAAGGAAGTGGAAAGAAAAACAGATTTATGTTTTTCTTAAGACAGGCCACCAGTGGAGATAATTACTGCTTATACATGTATTATGAGGTTCCTTAAGCAATTCTTCATGAATTCTTCCTATTGAAAGAAATTCTACAACATGTAACTTATAGTACTTGTGTGGATGATTAGATTAGGTTCATTTGTGAGTTAAAATATAAAAACATAACTTCATAACAGCAAATAAGTTACCATATTTTGTTATCTATAACGTTTTACTACTACAATGTTTAAATAAATGGCTACATTAGAAAAATATTTGTACTAGTTTAAGATCATAAGACTTTCTCATTTTGTGTTAAAATAAACACAATCTTTTGACTGCATAGCTCACAATAGGCCATAAAGAATGGCATTTTAAGAGGAATTAAAGAAATTCAATGATTTTCTACTTTTATTGGCAGCATACCTGGGAATGTGTGATTAATTAAAATCAAACTAATAAAAGTAAACATGAACTACAACCTTGGAATTATTGGCAGAACAATTGCATGAGGTTTTAGGTTTAATCATTAGTGATGAATGGTGAATAAATAAACAAAATAATTACATAATTATTTTTCAGCATCACTGCATGAATATCACTCAACAATAAAGTATCCTTTAAGTGTTTGCTCTATGTCTTGGAGAATATGCTGTACAAGAAATTATGCCCTGGGACAGAAGTTTATAGGATGCTTCCTTTTCAGAGAAGAAATCACATGAGGACAGACTTGGTTGCAAAGATTTCAGAGCATCCTTGTAAGCATAATTAAATTGCTCCAACTCTCAGCTTCAGTTTCTTGTTCATAAGGTTGTGGCAAAAATTAAGCCTCATGGGGACTTTTGTGAAGATTAAGTGGGGAATAGAGTTTAACATGATAGACACTGTTTTTGACATTCAGTTGTTAGTGTTAATGTAAGTCTTAAGTTAATGTGACTTCAGATACTGACAGTCAAACATAAGTTCACATTCAACAAAGGTCTTGAATAATAAATAATGGTCTGCATTCATCTTAATCTGTTTCATTCTTGCTTTTTATCCTACTTTCCTGGTCCTTATTCTTATCAATATCTGTCTGTAATATTGACATTATACACTTACAGTATAGAATTACCATTTGAAGTTGTTCAACAATCAATGTATTTATTGTATTGAAATTAAATTTTTTTGTGTAATATATTTTAATTATGGCTTATTTTCTACAGATTCTTTCAGTATTCTCCCCTTCCCCATTGGAATAAACCCCTCTCCTGTCTCTCTAATTAAAAAAAAACTTCTAAAGAATAATAATGAAATAAAATTCAACAGAAACAAACTGGAATAAGACAAAACAGCCAAACTGAAGAAAATGACACAAGGCAAACACACAAGAAACATATGTAGACAGGAAGACACACTGTGACACACATAGGAATTCCATAAAAGTACAAAACTGGAAATTATAATATATACACAAAGGACCATCAATGCTTTCAATCAATACCGACTGTCTTAGTCAGGGTTTGTATTCCTGCACAAAACATCAGGACCAGGAAGCAAGTTAATGAGGAAAGGTTTTTACTCAGCTTACACTTCCACATTGCTGTTCAGCATCAAAGCAATTAAGAACAGGAACTCACACAGGGTAGGAACTTGGAGTCAGGAGAGGATACAGAAGCCATGGAGAAATGCTGCTTACTGGCTTGCTTTCCTTGGCTTGCTCATCTTGCTTTCTTACAGAATCCAGGATTACCAGACCAGGGATGGCCCTCCTCGCAATGGGATAGGCCCTTCCACCTTGATCACTAATTGAGAAAATGCCTTACAGGTGGATCTCATGGAGGCATTTCCTCAAGGAGGCTCCTTTTCTGTGATAACTCCAGCTTGTGTCAAATTGACACACAAAACCAGCCAGAACACTAACTATTGAAAGAGCAAACCTTTTATAATTGTCATGGTTAAAGAATATTATATCTTACAATATTTAGTTGAGTTGTCTTTTATATAATTAATAGTCTTGATAAAATTTTAAAAAATTTAAATTAACATAAAAATTATAAAATCATGTTAACAAAAATGGGATTGTAGTTGCAATGAAAAATAACTATAAAATGAAAAGCACTCTATTTAAAACATTGACATTTATTAACATATAGTGAAGTGAAATAATTAAAATCAAATAATATATTTTGAATAGATTAAATTTTTGTATTAAAATGTAAGATCTCTTTTCTAAGTTGACTTTAATTGATTTTAAAATATATCAGAATATGAAATATAATATATTCTCATATTTGCTTTTTCCAAATTACTGAAAAACATGTCCATATTTGAATAACCTTTAAGGGAAATTTGGAAAGAAGTTTCTGCAAAGAAGGGTGAATGAAAAAATATTTGTTAATCACCTTGTCTCACCTGAGTTGACTAGAGAAAGAACTTCAGCCATTTAAATCCACTGCTGTTCTTTCAGTATAACTAATACAGAAATGTTAGGTTCCTAGATGAAGTGAGTGAAGATATGAAACCTGAGAAGAAATATTCCACAAGCATTCCTCACCTTTTATCAATGCATTCGAAGATTAAACTATAATTTCAACAAGCTTCACAGTAACCATTTCCTTTTTTATTAGATTTTTAAATTTACATTTCAAATGCTATCTACTTCCCTGGTTTCCCATCCATAAACCCCTATTCCATCCCCCTTTTTCTTTGAGGGTATTCCTTCCCTCAACTGCCCCTTCTCTCCTCCCCACCCCGAATTTCCCCTATACTGGGGCCTGCAGCATTGGCAGGACCAGGGCTTCTCCTCCCATTGGTGCGCAACAAGGCTATTGTCTGTTACAAATACAGCTGGAGCCATGGGTCAGTCCATGTACAGTCTTTAGATAGTGCTTTAGTCTCCGGGCTCTCTGGTTGGTTGGTACTGTTATTCTTATGGGGTTGCAAACCCCTTCAGCTCCTTCCATTCTTTCTCCAACTGCTCCAATGGGGATCCCATTCTCAGTTCAATGTTTGTCTGTGAGCATTCGCCCTGTATTTGTCATTCTCATTAGAATTTAAGCCTTCGAAAATGGACTTTGGTGCTTGTACCCAACTCTGGAAACTGGCTTCCCATTTTTCCTTCACAAAAAAAAATACACCATTCACATTACAAAGCAGATTGTGAGCCTAGTTTTTCGTGGTTTCATTATTGTTGGTAATAACCAAATCTATGCTCAGCACACTTTTATTTGACCCCTTTTTCCCTTTCACTGGCAGCAATTAATCTAAATTTACTATCTCCTATGGATAAGTCATATAGGCAAAAATTGAACTAAAAAACATTAATCATCGGTAAGGCTATAGGTAGCAAGTTTTATTTTCACATAAAATCCAGACGAGAAACAGAAATAAACTTCCCTGATGTATGAAAATGCAAAGATTCTGAGTAAAATATTTGCAAATTTAATTAAAAGTAACAATCTTGATAACACTAGTCTCCTTTTAGGGATTCATGGTTGGATCAAGAAATATATACCAATAAACTTATTTTGTTACACAAAGAATGGAATGCATATGATCACTGAAATAAAGGCAAATTCACATTTTACAAAGTTCAACATCCCTTCAGCATCACTTTGAGGCATGGAATTTGGTAAAATATAATAAAAACACTGTGGGCATATTTGTATCATGGCTTCAAGTTACATTATAGACCTCTAGTAATAAAACATCATGGCATAGAAGAGAGCACCCAGATCTTACTCCACAATAAATGAATGCTAAATTACTAATTACTCAACAAATTTACTTGGCTTTTTAATAAGAAGCAGAAAATAAATATGCAGTAGAAAAAGAACATTTTCAACATTTGGTGCTAAGATACTTAAATATCAACATGAAAAATAATGAATAATCGCTGTGTTCTCTACTCACCTCCAAATGTATCAAAGAAATGAACATAAGAGATGATACACTTAATTGCTTGAGAAAAAAGTAAGAAGCACCCTTCATAGAGAGCTATATATGCATATTGAAGTATACACAAAAACAGGATGAATGTGTTATCAGTAAAATAATGGTTGGTTTTACTCAGACAAAAGTTAATTGAATAGATAGCCAACAGGCTATCACAAAATATATTTGAGCTATAAATTTGTGGATTACTAACTAGAATATGTGAGATACTAAAAGACTATATTCCTAGAAAATTAAGAAAGCAACTTTAGAAGGCAGGATATGGTATTAAATGGAGTTCTCCAAATATATAAAAATGGCTAAAAACACTGTAAAAACTTAACTGCCATTTGTCACCATGATGGAAATATATGTTCAAACTAAGATTATATCACACCCTAGCAGGATGACAATAGATGATAATATAAATAACTGTAAATGATTATGACAGTTTGAAGAAAGGGGAAATCTTATGAAGTATTTGTAGAGGTTGTTGTGAAGGCACTGTAGAAAAGAAGTATGAAGATTCATAAAAAAGCACAACAACTATAAGTAGAGAATGCCTTATAATGCAACCATATATCTACTGTGTACATACCTGTGCTGGTTTGAATGAGAATAGCTCTCATAGGATAATATGATTGAATGTTTGATTCCCAGCTATTAGAACTCTTGGTAGAAAGATTACAAGTTAAAGTATTGTGAATACTTTAACTGGATTGAGAAAGGGACCCCCGTTGAAGGAATCAGAGAAAGGACTGCAAGAGCTTGAAGGGACCCCATATGAATAACAATGCCAAGCAACCAGAGCTTCCAGGGACTAAGCCACTACCCAAAGACTATACATGGACTGACCGTGGACTCCAACCTCATAGGTAGCAATGAATAGCCTAGTAAGAGCACCAGTGGAAGGGGAAGCCCTTGGTCCTGCCAAGACTGAACCCCCAATAAACGTGATTGTTGGGGGGAGGGCAGTAATGGGGGGAGGATGGGGAGGGGAACACACTTAGAGAAGGGGAGGGGGAGGAGTTAGGGGATGTTTGCCTGGAAACCGGGAAAGGGACTAACAATTGAAATGTAAATAAGAAATACCCAATTTAATAAAGATGGAGAAAAAAAAAAGATGAAGGTTCTCAGCCACTGCTCCGATACCATGCCTACCTACCAGCTGCCTGCTCCCTGCCATGTTTCCCACCATGATTATCATGGACTTTACCTCGGGTTCTGTAAGCGACCATCCCAATATGTCGCCTTGGTGTCTCTTCGCAAAAATAGAAAAGTAACTAAGACACAGAAAAATATAGAAATATATAACACAAATCTATAACTTCTGAATATATACTCAAAACCAATTTCTATCCTTAGGCCCATTGAAATCCACAACCAACCCACGCTGTTCCCACAACTGTTTGGTTTTCTTCAGAAAATTGCAACACAACCCCATTGCAAAAGACAACACCTATGCAAACCATTGATGATGAAGCCTACAAGGAAACTTCATTCCTATATTCTAGCATCTTTGGTGAATAAACATACTCTGCACGCTCTCAAAAGAGAGACCAGGCTGCCAAGCCAGCCACAAAATCTATCTACAACTGTTTATTGCCTAGAGCAATGGTGGCACAAAGCTTATGGGAACACTAAATAACTGATTTGACTTTAATGCACTCAGTAAAGGGGAATCCATACTCAACGTTTAGTTGGCTGACAAAGAACCAGACAGTAGATTGTTTAGTGACCTAGAGGAAAAGTAAATAACCCTGGTCTAAATTAACTTTAAATCTGGTGCCAAAATAACTTCTCAATATCCTATTATACTCTTAGATCAGTGCCTTGTTCAACTCTCATCCGGGAAATTTCCTCCAGCAATAAGTGGAGACTCATAGACAAATATGCAGCTACTGAGAGACTTTAAACACACAGTCCTAAAAAGGATGTGTCTGCCAATTCTCTTACCTCAGGGCTAACAGAATTCCTTGGAATAGAAAGCAGAAATTACGTAAAAGAGAAAGGAAGTTACCAAGGAGTCTGTAAGCACATGAGCAAAGCTTATATGAATTCACAAAGTCAGATAGAGGCAGAAGAATGCACAGTCCTGCACAGATTATCCACAAGGTCTTCTGGCTTAATATTATAGCTTCAATTAGGTGTTTTAATGGGATTCCTGAGTATATAAATGAGTAAGTCTCTGATTCTTGTGCCTTTTTGGCTCCTTTTCTTTTGCTTTTAGGTCTTGACCCATCATGATGTGATACCTTTATTTTATCTCCCCTCTCTCTTTTTTAAGTTTTGTTGTATTTCTCTGATTTGTCACTATGTCTCTCCCCTCAAGTAGATGTCACTTTCAAACATGGATGCCTGCATCTACAAACTGCCATTACCTTTATTGTTAGGGATTCCAGGTGTTTGCTAAGTGAATCTGTATTCCAGTGAAATCATGCTGTAATCCTGAGTGTGACTGAATTCCAGTCATATCACATATACCTGGAAGGTCTTTGGATGTGATCCCTTGGTAGAGCAGCCATGTTGCTAGATTAAAATTCATATACATTTGACATAGCATATAGTCTTCTAAATACATTAATTTTACACATATGAAAGGCTAGTCTTAGCGTTAGACAAAGAAATGTCTCTTAAAACCTAAATTTTTGCAGAAACCCTTTGCTATATAAGACGATAAAACAAAGGGAAGCTGAAGAGAAGGCTCAGCCCTAAATAAGATGTTTACACTGTTTCCTTTAGTTTTAAAATTTTGATGCATAAAGAATAGAAAGACAAAAGTGCTGCAAAATCATTTTATAAGGTTGATGGTATAATGTCAATGTTGAAGTCATAACAGCTCCATTTAATGGCACTGAACTTATAGAGTACTACCCTAGCCTATAGTCACATATGGATGATGGAGGAGCTATGGAATCTCTAAGAGAGATGTGCATAGTATTGACTGATGAGTCATAATAGAATGCATCAATACTATGGCCACATTTATAACCTTAATTAAACTGAGAAAAATTAACATGAATGTATTATGACAACATGAAGATTTAGTAAAATAAAAATAGTAGGCTCTACCTGTGGACTTCTCAACCCAAGACTTTGTGACTAGGTTTACAGTTCTAGACAGGAATATGCTGCTGCAGATTACATCCCAAATCTAATCAGAAGTGACTTGTTATTTCTACAGTGGTTTTGTCACTATTGGTCTAATGTTGCCTTCTTATCTGTATTTTGTTATTTTTATTAGTCAATTTTATGGTAACTAAAAGTAATTAAAAATCTGTAAACTTCAAAACAAAGGGACATAATGACAAAATCAGTTACTCAAAACTTACAAGTATGTACATCTAGATAATATATATATATATATATATATATATATATATTTTCCCCAAGGATTTACTTATTCAGAAAATATGTAGCCTAAAAGTGTGTTATATTTATTTCGGTATGTTATGTTGTATAAAATAGTGTATATTACAGAAAATTATAAACTATGTAATTTAAATGTAATATTAATTTCAATGTAAGTTATGTTGACTGGTGGGTCTCATAACAATAAATCTGTATTAAATTACACATTTACTAAATTATTAGTGCCTTTTGGGAAATAAGAATTGTATCCTTCATTGAGTAGCTTCCTGAGAGATTACAGCAATTTAATGCTGAGGTTCTGTACCCCACCAATCTTCTAGTTCAGGGATAAATATTTTACAATAAGTTCAGGAATTTTATATATATGCTAGGCTTTACTCTTAGAAAGAGCATGCCTACTGTTAAATACAAATGTTGATAAATTGCTAGAGAATGAAACAAACTGAAAATCAGAATAGGATAGAAATCAGTGGTCAAGAAAACAAAAAGTATAGTAACCCAAGAATCAAATTTGTGTAGAATTGCAGGCCAGTTTTGCCAATAGAATAAAAATTTCAAACCTAAGATCAAACCTAAGAAGATCAAACCTAAGGATAATAGGTTAGGAAGAGAGTGAAGATTCCCAACTTAAAGTAGCAGTAAATATTTTCAACAGAATTAAAGAAGAAAATTTCCCTAACCTAAAGAAAGTGATGCTGATAATCATAAAAAAACTAGAGAACTCCAAATAGATTGGAACAGAAAAGAAATTCCTCATGTCACATAATACTCAATATGCCAAATGCATGAAACAAAGAAAGAATATTAAAAGGAGTAAGGGAAAAGGTCAAGTAAATATAAAGGCAGACATATCAGAATTATACCAGACTTCTCACCAGACTGAAGATGTCATAAAGACCCCAAGAGAACATAAATGCCAGCCTAGGCTACTATATGCAGCAAATCTCTCAATTAACATAGATGGAGAAACCAAGATATTCCAAGACAAAACCAAATTAGCACAATATCTTTAAAAATCCAGCCCCGAGGCACAAAGGATAATAGATGAAAAAGGAAAATTTCAACACAAAGAGGGAAACTACACCCTAGAAAAAGTAAGAAAGTAATCTAACTTCAACTAATCCAAAAAAAGATACCCACACAAACATAATTCTATAACAACAAAAATAGCAGTAAACAACTATTATTGGTCCCTAATATCTCTCAACATCAATGGGTTCAATTCCACAATAAAAAGACACAGATTAACAGAGTGGATGTGCAAAGAGGGCACAGCATTTTGCTGCACTCAGGAAACACACCTCAGTGACAAAGACAGACACTATTTCAGAGTAAAAGGCTTGAACAATATTTCCAAGCAAATTGTCCCAAGAAACAAGATAAAGTAGCCATACTAATATTTAATAAAATTGACATTCAACCTAGAGTTATCAAAAAATATAAGGAAGGACACTTCATATTCATCTATCCTGAATATATATGTGTGCTCCAAATGCAAGGGCACCTACATTCATAAAAGGAACTCAAAGCACACATTGTACCTCACAAAATAGTAGCGGGAGACATCAATACCCTACTCTCATCAAGGGTCAGATTATGGAAACAGTAGCTAAACAGAGACATAGAAAAACTAAGAGAAGTTATGAACCTATCTATAGAATATTTCATCCTAAAACAAAAGAATATACCTTCTTCTCAGCACCTCATGGAACCTTCTCCAAAATTGACCACATAATCTGTCACAAAACAGGGCTCAACAGATACAAGAAGATTGAAATAATCCCATGCATCCTGTCAGGTCATTATAAACTAAGGCAGGTGTTCAATAACAACATAAACAACAGTAAGTCTACATGAACATGGAACTGAACAATGCTCTACTCAATGACAACTTGGCCAAAGAATAAATATAGAAATTAAAGACTTTTTAGAAATTAAAGAAAAGGAAGGCACAGAATACCCAAATTTATGGGACAAAATGAATGCAGTCCTAAGAGGAAAAGCATCAAACCTCTGAGTGCCTCCAAAATGAAACTGGAGAGAGCATACACTAGCAATTTGACAGCACACCTGATAGTTCTAGAACAAAAAGAAGCAAATACACCCCGGAAAAAAGAACTATACAGCGAATCAATAAAAACCAGAAGCCAAACTAACCAGCAGGTACAGAGGGAACATCCAGATTAACAAAATCAGAAATGAAAAAGGAGACATAACAACAGACTGAGGAAATTCAAAATATCATCACATCCTTCTACAAATGTCTATACTGAACAAACAGGAAAATCTGGATAGAATAAACAATTTTCTAGACAGATTCTATGTATCAAAGTTAAATCAGGATCAGATAAACCATCTAAAGAGTCCCATAAATCCTAAAGAAATAGAAACAGCTATTAAAAGTCTCTCAACCAAAAAAAAAAAAAAAAAAGCACCAGATAAATTTAGTGCAGAATTCTGTCAGACCTTCTTAAAAGACTTAATATCAATACTGTCCAAACTATTCCACAAAGTAGAAGCAGTAGGAACACTAACCAATTCCTTCTACGAAGGCACAATTATGCTTATAACTAAACTACAGAAAGATCCAAAAAGGAAAGAGAACTTCAGAAAAATTCCCTTTATGAATATCTATGCAAATGTACTCAATAATATTTTTGCAAACTGAATCCAAGAACACATCAAAAAGATCATCCACCATAATCAATCAGGTTTCATCCCAGTGATGCAATGATGCGTCAATATACAGAAATCTATCAACCTAATCCACTATATAAAAGACAAAAACTCAAAGAAAAAAAAAACACATGATCATCTTATCAGATGTTGAGAAAGCATTTGACAAAATTTAACAAACCTTCATGTTAAAAGTCTTGGAAAGACCAGGAATTCAAGGCCCAAACCTAAACACAGTAAAAGCAATAAACAGGAAACCAGTAGTCAACATCAAACTAAATGCAGAGAAACTTGAAGCAACCCCACTAAAATCAAGGACTAGACATGGATGCCCATTCTCTCCCTCCCTAACTGAATATCATACTCAAAGTCTAAGACAGAGAAATCAGACAACAAATGAAGGTCAAAGAGGTACCAATTGGAAGGGAAGAAGTCGCAGCATTACTAATTGCAGATGACATGGTAGTCACTTAAGTGACTCCAAAAATTCCATCAAAGTACTCCTAACCCTGATAAGCAACTTACATAAAGTGGCTGGATATCAAATTAATTCCAACAAATCGTTAGCCTTCCTCTACTCTAAGGATAAACAGGCTGAGAAAGAAGTTAGAAAAATGACACCTACCATTATAGTCACAAATAATATAAAATACCTGGGTGTGACTCTAACCAAGCAAGTGGAAGCTCTGTATGACAATAATTTCAAGTCTCTGAAAAAGAAACTGAAGAACATCCCAGAAGATGGAAATATCTCCCATGTTCATGAATTGGAAGTATTAATGTTGTAAAAATGGCCATATTGACAAAACAATCTATAGATTCACTGCAATCTCCATCAAAATCCCAAGTCAATTCTTCACAGAGTTAGAAAGAACACTTTGCAAATTCATTTGGAAAAACAAAACCCCAGAATGCTGAAACCTATACTCAAGAATAAAAGAACTTCTGTGGAAACCCCCATCTAGGACCTCAAGCAGTATTAAAGAGCAATATTAATTAAAAAGAGTATGGTATTGGCACAGAGACAGGCAGGTAGATAGAAACAAAGACCCAGAAATAAACTCACGTACCTATGGTCACTTGATCTTTGACAGAAGGTGCTAAAATCATCCAGTGGAGAAAAGAGCATTTTCAACAAATGGTGCTGGTTCAACTGGAGGTCTGCATGTAGAAGAATGCAAATTGATCCTTATATCCTTGTCCAAAGTGCAAGTTCAAGTGGATCAAGGACCTCCACATAAAACCAGATACACTAAGATTAATAGAAGAAAAGTGGGAAGAATCTCAAACACATGGGCACTGGGGGAAATTTCCTGAACACAACACTAACGACTTATGCTCTAAGATCAAGAATCAACAAATGGAACCTCACAAAATTGCAAAACTTTTGCAAGGCAAAGGACACTGTCATTAGGACAAAATCACAACCAATCGAAGGGGAAGAAAAATCTTTCCCAATCCTACATCCAAAAGAGGGATCCAATATATACAAAGACCTCAAGAAGTTGGACTCCAGAGAATTAAATAACATTATTAAAATGGGGTACAAAGCTCAATATGTATTTTCAACTTAAAAATACAGAATGGCTAAGAAGCACCTAAAGAAATATTCAACATTCTTAGTCATCAGAGAAATGTAAATCAAAACAATCCTGAGATTCCACCTCACATCAGTCAGAATGGCCAAGTTATAAAACTCAGGTGACAGTAGATGCTGGTGAGGATGGGGAGAAATAGTAACACTACTCCAATGTTGGTGGGATTACAAGCTGTACAACCCACTCTGTAAATCAGTTTGGAAGTTCCTCAGAAAATTGGACAGAGTATAAACTAAAGACCCAGCTATACCATTCCTGGGCATCTACCCAAATTTTCTCCAATATATAACAAGGACACATGCTCCAATATATCCATAGCAGCCTTATTGATAATAGCCAGAAGCTGGAAACAACTCAGATGTCCCTCAATATAGGAAAGGATACAGAAAATGTGGTACATTTATACAATGCAATTCTACTCAGCTATTAAAAACAATGACTTCATGAAGTTCATAGGCAAAAGCATGAAACTAGAAAATATCATCCTGAATGTGGTAACGCAATCACAAAACAAACAAACAAACAACCCACATATTGTATTTACTCACTGATAATTGGATATTAGGCCAAAAGCTCAGATTACCCTAAATACTATCCACAGACTACATGAAGTTCAAGAAGGAGGACCACAAAAGTGCAGATGGTTCAGTCTTTCTTACAAGGGGGAACAAAAATATTAATAGAAGGAAATATAGAGACAAAGGTTTGGACTGAATGGAAGGCCATCCAGAGACTGCCCTACCTGGGGATCCAGCCCAATACACATACAGCCACCAAACCCAGACAATATTGATAATGCCAAGAAGTGCATGCTGATAGGAGCCTGATATAGTTGTCTCCTGAAAGGCTCTACCAGAGCATGACAAATACTGAGGCAGATGCTCATAGCCAACCATTGAACTGAGAACAGGAAAGAGCCAGAATAAGCATTGTAGGAGCTGAAGCAGTGTGCAACACCATAAGAACAATACCAACCAATCAGAGCTCCCAGGGACTAAACCATTATTCAAAAGTACACACATGAACAGACCCATGGCTCCAGCTGCATGTGTAGCAGAGAATGGCCTTGCTGGGCACCAATGGGAGGAGAAGCCCTTGGTTCTCCCAAGGACCTATGCCCCCTCCCTCTTCCTCAGTGTAAAAGAATGTCAGGGCATGGATGTGGGATGGAGTGGGTGGATGGGTAAGGGAACACCCGCATAGAAGAAGGGATAGAGGGGATGGGATAGGGGGCTTATGGATGGGAACCGGGAAAGGGAATTATATTTAAAATGTAAATAAAATAAAATCCAATTAAAAAAAAGAAGTGTGCATTCTCCTTTCATTAAACTGATATAGTCAAGCCCTTGAATGTCTAATTTTTTTATGCTCCACAACTGAGTATTAACTTGACTCCTCACATGCTAAGGGAAAACATCTGCCTGCCATAATTTTAAATTGGCATTTTCTATTTCCTAACAACTGGATTTGATACTGAATAATGTAATGACATTATAATTCCCACTTTTTATTTGACTTGATTAACTCATTGATCTTATCCATTGATGTTCCTACAATGTCATGTTCTGCTCAATTTCTGCCTCCACAAACCACAAATGCCATGGGACAAATTGTGATCCCAATGTTATTAAATGGGAACAAATTGTTTGAGTTTGTTCTCCATCTCAATTTTAAGGCTGATTATGGACTATTCACTTTATAGGTCAGACAGTGTGCTTAAAATAATATCTCTCAGATAATGTCTTTTTTCATGTTGCTTTCTTATTCCTGAGTAAGATATCAGCCTTTATCAAAAAGAAGTTTAATTCATAATGAATTCATAAATGTTTACAACTTTATACATACTCAGTTTAGTTGTTTAATGTGAATGTTATCAGTTTTATTTGTCTGTGCTTATTCTCAAGCTAATTTGGGAGGTTATATATGAGTAATGATATCATGGGATATTACCTATCTACATATCTATACCCAACTATTAATATACATATATTTCTATATATTAATGCTTAATCATTATTTACATTACATCTTACCGTATGCTTTGTCTTTTAAAAAGATTTCTCTATTTGTATTTCAATGTATAACACTCAAGTAATAAATATTAAAGCTCAATCATTTCTCAAATTCATCCATCACGAGCAGTGTTATTACACTCTTATAGACAATGAATTCTCTATAGTTTAATTTACTTGATACAGTGATATATTTCTGATATCCTATATTGATATATTACTAGTGTATTGGTTGGTAATTTAAAACAAATGTATATCATATGCTGATAAGCTAAAATATTTTGTACCAAATAGATAGCAATGATATGCTGATTAACAGAGAATATGACTTTTACATCATAAAAGATTATTTTAACATCCCAGAACTTCTAAATAATATATAATTTTTCAGGAAGCTGATTAGCTTGTAAATTACTTTATTTCATATTAGAAGGTAATCTTATAGTTTAATAAGATAAATTATAATATTGCATAATTGTAATCACAAGCATTTGACAGAAACAGAAAGCAATGTTTGTTAAGAAATTGAATTCATCAAAGATAATATAAGAAATACGTGTGAAAATTGAGGTTTAACACATCAACCTTCACAGCTAATGCCTTATTTAAGTGGAATAAAAGATTTCTTTGAAACTTCAGCTAATATGAAACCCATTGGATGGTTAAGAATGGTAGATGAGGAAACTTCTGTTTCTGTTTTCAATAGTCACCATTCATATTTTTAAAACACACTTTACAAAAGAACTTCTAATACAAAACACTTGAAAAATTTAACTTTATGTTCTTCATATGAGATAAATGAAAATATGATTTATGTAATTTTTTATCGCACCTAAGGAGAGTACCAGAAAGAGAGAGAAAACAGGTAAACCTTCTAGCCACCAACTCTGTTCAGATGCAGTCCTTCAGCAGAACTATAGTAACAAATAAACTATTATCTATAAGGAGAAATTGGGGCCATATTAATGAGAGTAAAATGCTGGCTGAAACATATTGTTTAAAAAGAGCATTTCCTAATTTAAGAGTAAAAATAAATGATTTTTTATGTAAGTAAATCTGCCTGCTCTAGTATTATATGTATTGTTTGAACATAAAATTAAATCACATAAGAACAAAATAATCACTGCATATGTTTTAGATATCACCTACTGATATGTAGAAAATTTATATTAAACAGTCATTATATTATTCAATTTACTTTTCCACAGCAGAACTTTATATAACGTACAGTGTATTGTCTTATTAAATTTTATAGTGTGTACGAAATGTACAAATATAATTTTACAATCATGTGTTTTATAGACATTCACACAGAAATAAAATTTATATATAAAATACAATGTTTTGTCTTATTAAATTTTATAGAGTGTTAAAATGTACAAATATAATTTTATAATCATGTGTTTTATAGACATCCACACAGAAATGAAATTTTGTTGATAACTGAAAGTCTCTTGACTTAATTACTTAGATGCTCTAGAAAGATATTTGGCTCCCTTGACACCATCAAGCTAATATTCACATAATTTTTGTAGGCTAGGTTTTCTAGTAGAAAGTACTTCCTAATTTATTGAAAGCTGTAAAATATTTTAAACTTTCAATCTTCCCTTCCAGTGAGAAAATTCTTGTTCATATATATATATATATATATGTGTGTGTGTGTGTGTGTGTGTGTGTGTGTGTGTTAAGAAGAAAGCAAATACAATAAGTTAGTAAATAAAAAAATATTGTGACTTTATAAGCCCAAAGGAATTGAGATAAAGATATTGCTATAATTATTGTGCTGTACATAAATGGCAATCAATTAAAAGGACTGGTTATTAATCAATCAAGACCAGCTGGCAGAGAAAGAAAATAAGGCTTTTATGAGTGAATAACTGAGCAATATCAATATTGATTCAACACATCTACAGAGAAGACAGCTATGTGACCTTGGATACTCAGTCTCCTTAGATATCACAAATATCCTGAGCTTTCTGTCATTCAGCTGTTCATGAAAGGATACTTGTCTCATCAGAGCACTCAATGGACACTTTATTTCCCAATCAACCTTGCCTCATTTGAGTGACCTTGGGTGAATGTGCAAATCAGAGGTCATTCTCTCTATATAGCTTTTTGCTGACCATCGACAAGGGGGTTTCAAATGAGCCTTCTTAGAAATGTAATGACAATCAGATTCTACGTTGTGATTTTATTATTGCAGGCAGTTGTACACTTTAAAAGGTCTGTGGGAAGGGGTTTTCTCAAAAAAAAATACAGAAAGCAGTGAGCAGTAGGAAACAAAGCACAGAAATCGTCAAACTCATGAGACAAAGAGGTTACATGTCAGCTTATTTATGGAAGAGACTGTCACAAGCTAGAAGAAGATTCAACATGAAAAGTCTTGTCTATTTTATTTGCTATTTGGTTTCTAAATCCTGTGGGAAACATTGCATTCCAGATCAGTATGATTCTTGCCTCGGATTGTCAAACTTACATTCCCATTTTCACACTGACATTTCTGACATGCATTCAACATGTACGGCTTTGTAAATGGTTCTATTGCAACATAGTGCGTTTGCCATTTTATTCAACAGTAATGCTCATATTTAGTTTGATAACAAAACGTGCATATGTTTGTGTGTGTATTACAAGATATATTGCTGCAAAGTGACTATATTCATTTTAAATTCTTAAGAACTTATTTCTTATGGCTGTCTATATAGATTTTATTTAAACTATAATATCTTTAATATATGTATTGTAAATACGTAAAATATGTGCCTTAATTTACCTGTAGTATATCAACTGTTTGAAAGAAGTGCTTTGTCATTCTTCTTATAACCCATACAACTTGAAATGTAAATTCAAAAACTCCTTTTATTAAATTCTTCATGTAAAAATGTATAGAACTGAGTAATGAAGAGGGTTGTTTTATAATTGATATCGTCATTTAAATGAAATTGAATTTAACTGTTTCTTCTAAAACAAATATAAATTTTAGATACTTGATTCTCAGATATCTTTTTTTTTTTTTTTTTTTTTTTTTTAGAATAGATAGAGAAATCATTTTTATTCTAAGCCACCGCTTTATGAAAATATTTAAAGCTCTTATTACAAAATAATACATGTATATTACACATTTAAACAACAAGCGATAGTGAACTATATAAAGTACACAGAGAAGTTCCCTAGACTCTGGTCCTCCCCACCCGCCATGAATGACCTGTGGGAATACTTTCTTTTTTTTTTTTTTTATTAACTTGAGTATTTCTTATATACATTTCGAGTGTTATTCCCTTTCTCGGTTTCCGGGCAAACATCCCCCTCCCCCCTCCCCTTCCTTATGGGTGTTCCCCTCCCAACCCTCCCCCCATTGCCGCCCTCCCCCCATAGACTAGTTCACTGTGGGTTCAGTCTTAGCAGGACCCAGGGCTTCCCCTTCCACTGGTGCTCTTACTAGGATATTCATTGCTACCTATGGGGTCAGAGTCCAGGGTCAGTCCATGTATAGTCTTTAGGTAGTGGCTTAGTCCCTGGAAGCTCTGGTTGCTTGGCATTGTTGTACTTTTGGGGTCTCGAGCCCCTTCAAGCTCTTCCAGTTCTTTCTCTGATTCCTTCAATAGGGGACCTATTCTCAGTTCAGTGGTTTGCTGCTGGCATTCGCCTCTATATTTGCTGTATTCTGGCTGTGTCTCTCAGGAGCGATCTGCATCCGGCTCCTGTCGGTCTGCACTTCTTTGCTTCATCCATCTTGTCTAATTGGGTGGCTGTATATGTATGGGCCACATGTGGGGCAGGCTCTGAATGGGTGTTCCTTCAGTCTCTGTTTTAATCTTTGCCTCTCCCTTCCCTGCCAAGGGTATTCTTTTTCCTCATTTAAAGAAGGAGTGAAGCATTCACATTTTGATCATCCGTCTTGAGTTTCGTTTGTTCTAGGGATCTAGGGTAATTCAAGCATTTGGGCTAATAGCCACTTATCAATGAGTGCATACCATGTATGTCTTTCTGTGATTGGGTTAGCTCACTCAGGATGATATTTTCCAGTTCCAACCATTTGCCTACGAATTTCATAAAGTCGTTGTTTTTGATAGCTGAGTAATATTCCATTGTGTAGATGTACCACATTTTCTGTATCCATTCCTCTGTTGAAGGGCATCTGGGTTCTTTCCAGCTTCTGGCTATTATAAATAAGGCTGCGATGAACATAGTGGAGCACGTGTCTCTTTTATATGTTGAGGCATCTTTTGGGTATATGCCCAAGAGAGGTATAGCTGGATCATCAGGCAGTTCAATGTCCAATTTTCTGAGGAACCTCCAGACTGATTTCCAGAATGGTTTTACCAGTCTGCAATCCCACCAACAATGGAGGAGTGTTCCTCTTTCTCCACATCCTCGCCAGCATCTGCTGTCACCTGAGTTTTTGATCTTAGCCAATCGCACTGGTGTGAGGTGAAATCTCAGGGTTGTTTTGATTTGCATTTCCCTTATGACTAAAGATGTTGAACATTTCTTTAGGTGTTTCTCAGCCATTCGGCATTCCTCAGCTGTGAGTTCTTTGTTTAGCTCTGAACCCCATTTTTTAATAGGGTTATTTGTTTCCCTGCGGTCTAACTTCTTGAGTTCTTTGTATATTTTGGAAATAAGGCCTCTATCTGTTGTAGGATTGGTAAAGATCTTTTCCCAATCTGTTGGTTGCCGTTTTGTCCTAACCACAGTGTCCTTTGCCTTACAGAAGCTTTGCAGTTTTATGAGATCCCATTTGTCGATTCTTGATCTTAGAGCATAAGCCATTGGTGTTTTGTTCAGGAAATTTTTTCCAGTGCCCATGTGTTCCAGATGCTTCCCTAGTTTTTCTTCTATTAGTTTGAGTGTGTCTGGTTTGATGTGGAGGTCCTTGATCCACTTGGACTTAAGCTTTGTACAGGGTGATAAGGATGGATCGATCTGCATTCTTCTACATGTTGCCCTCCAGTTGAACCAGCACCATTTGCTGAAAATACTATCTTTTGTCCATTGGATGGTTTTGGCTCCTTTGTCAAAAATCAAGTGACCATAGGTGTGTGGGTTCATTTCTGGGTCTTCAATTCTATTCCATTGGTCTATCTGTCTGTCTCTGTACCAATACCATGCAGTTTTTATCACTATTGCTCTGTAATACTGCTTGAGTTCAGGGATAGTGATTCCCCCTGAAGTCCTTTTATTGTTGAGGATACCTTTAGCTATCCTGGGTTTTTTGTTATTCCAGATGAATTTGCAAATTGTTCTGTCTAACTCTTTGAAGAATTGGATTGGTATTTTGATGGGGATTGCATTGAATCTGTAGATTGCTTTTGGTAAAATGGCCATTTTTACCATATTAATCCTGCCAATCCATGAGCATGGGAGATCTTTCCATCTTCTGAGGTCTTCTTCAATTTCTTTCCTCAGTGTCTTGAAGTTCTTATTGTACAGATCTTTTACTTGCTTGGTTAAAGTCACACCGAGGTACTTTATATTATTTGGGTCTATTATGAAGGGTATCGTTTCCCTAATTTCTTTCTCGGCTTGTTTCTCTTTTGTATAGAGGAAGGCAACTGATTTATTTGAGTTAATTTTATACCCAGCCACTTTGCTGAAGTTGTTTATCAGCTTTAGTAGTTCTCTGGTGGAACTTTTGGGATCACTTAAATATACTATCATGTCATCTGCAAATAGTGATATTTTGACCTCTTCTTTTCCGATCTGTATCCCTTTGATCTCCTTTTGTTGTCTGATTGCTCTGGCTAGAACTTCAAGAACTATATTGAATAAGTAGGGAGAGAGTGGGCAGCCTTGTCTAGTCCCTGATTTTAGTGGGATTGCTTCAAGTTTCTCTCCATTTAGTTTAATGTTAGCAACTGGTTTGCTGTATATGGCTTTTACTATGTTTAGGTATGGGCCTTGAATTCCTATTCTTTCCAGGACTTTTATCATGAAGGGGTGTTGAATTTTGTCAAATGCTTTCTCAGCATCTAATGAAATGATCATGTGGTTCTGTTCTTTCAGTTTGTTTATATAATGGATCACGTTGATGGTTTTCCGTATATTAAACCATCCCTGCATGCCTGGGATGAAGCCTACTTGATCATGGTGGATGATTGTTTTGATGTGCTCTTGAATTCGGTTTGCCAGAATTTTATTGAGTATTTTTGCGTCGATATTCATAAGGGAAATTGGTCTGAAGTTCTCTTTCTTTGTTGTGTCTTTGTGTGGTTTAGGTATAAGAGTAATTGTGGCTTCGTAGAAGGAATTCGGTAGGGCTCCATCTGTTTCAATTTTGTGGAATAGTTTGGATAATATTGGTATGAGGTCTTCTATGAAGGTTTGATAGAATTCTGCACTAAACCCGTCTGGACCTGGGCTCTTTTTGGTTGGGAGACCTTTAATGACTGCTTCTATTTCCTTAGGAGTTATGGGGTTGTTTAACTGGTTTATCTGTTCCTGATTTAACTTCGATACCTGGTATCTGTCTAGGAAATTGTCCATTTCCTGAAGATTTTCAAATTTTGTTGAATATAGGTTTTTATAGTAAGATCTGATGATTTTTTGAATTTCCTCCGAATCTGTAGTTATGTCTCCCTTTTCATTTCTGATTTTGTTAATTTGGACACACTCTCTGTGTCCTCTCGTTAGTCTGGCTAAGGGTTTATCTATCTTGTTGATTTTCTCAAAGAACCAACTTTTGGTTCTGTTAATTCTTTCTATGGTCCTTTTTGTTTCTACTGATTCTCAGATATCTTGATTCCAAATTTATTTCCTAATTCAATGAGATGCATTATGGAAGAATCAAAGCAGCCTGTCACGCTGACTCAAGACACCAATCTGCATGTCATTCTTCTCTAATGTTTTCAAGATGGAGTAAACTAAGCCCAAACCCCCAAAATTTAGCTTTCCTGCACAGTGAGTGGGAGGAGCGATCCTAAGTCATCTATGTTATAGTAAGCACTTTCCTTTTACTCTGGACTTCAGTGCTCTGTCAATCTAATACAATGTCTTTCTTTAGTATTTTGTCTATAGTACACAACATTCACACAAAATATATAAATGTGACTTTGTAAAAATGATATGAACAGCTTAAAATCTTTTTCTTTGTCTTGGCTTCCTTTCTCAAGACCAGGATGTACAATTACCAACCTAGGAAATGTTGAAGTTTAAAATATTATGCTCCAAATCAAGCACTTTAAAAAAACATATAAGACTTTATTAAAATGCAGTTGTATGTTTAATTAAATGTTTTAAAAAATATGTAAAAATAAGTAGATTGCTTACCAAGACCATGCCTGTGTGTTGACATCGGTGGTAAAACAGTCCATGTCTTGGTTTTAGGATTGTAACATTCAACTGTGTTCAAAGTCTTTAAGCCATCTCGACCTCCAATTACAAAGAGCTTATCATCAATGACAGCAACACCGAACTGAAGCCTTCTGCCATTCATCATTCCTGCCTGAATCCACAGATTTGTTCTGAGGTCATACTTCTCTATGGTTGTAGCCCCTGATAGAACATAAAATCAAATGGTCATCAATCTTAGTGAATCGATGAACACCTTGAACAGTACAATGTAAATTAGAATGCAAAAACACAGTAGATACATCTATTTGTCTTAGAGAAAAACATGACATGAAAACAAAAGTAATCATAAGACATTAACTTTATTTTGTTCTTCCTTGTGTAGACTAATAATCAAAATAGACACATATATCCAGTGTTTATTTGTTTAACAGTAACAATGTTGAAAATGAACAGTCAAATTTTAAAACATCTCTGTCTTATTTTTTGTTATTTAAAGTATATTTTATAATCTTAGTTTGTAAAAATGTCTGAGTACCCCTTTAAATGAAAAAATTATGTTTGTTATTTATCTGTAACAATTTCTGAAAGTAAGAATATGTTAATTTAAACAAGCATAAATGGGCTAGAAACATTTGTTTTTACTTCTATATCTATCTCTATCCACCTATCTATCTATCTATCTATCTATCGATCGATCGATCGATCTATCTATCTATCTATCTATCTATCTATCTATCTATATCTATATCTATATATATATATATATATATATAGAGAGAGAGAGAGAGGGAGGGAGAATGGTAGATAGACAGACAGGCAGAGTACAAGGTGCTTTCTGTAGGCTTGGATGGTGTGTGTTTGATATCTAGAACCCACTGAGTAGAGGGAAAAATTAATCTCACATGCTCCTAATTGATCTTTATATAAGCCCTATGGCATAAAGGGGTCACATACATACACTGCACAAATAAAATAAATAAATGCACTTTTATTGTCAATTGGAAGATGTTTAATATATATTTCCCATGATGTTTAACTTTCCTCAAAATTGTCTGAAGAGTAGAATAATAATATTTACACACATAAAATGTAATTCTATCCAAAGTAATTATAATATAATCTCTAAATAATGGCTCTTTTTCTGAAAAATGTATATAACTTTCAGAAATAAAATAACTCATAAGAGAAAACTTGAAAATGTCTAAGTTAAACTGGCTTCTAAAAATAGCATTATCAGTTTTTGCTATTTTATAAAATATGACTGCTTAGAACATATTCACAAATATTATATGACACAAAATGAAAAAGAGCTTCTGGACTCATTGTTTAGCCTCAATTCACCAATATTTCAACTTAATAAATGAGGCATGAGTTTTGTGTACTTTCAAATATCAATGCTCTATTTTAATTACAATAAAAAGATATTGATTTTGCTTAGATAACATATATCTCCAAGTGGATTGATTAACTTCGTAGACTATAAGTAGCAATAAAGAAATAATTATGAATAACCTGGAAGCAGAAATTTTACCAGTTAATGTAACATGATATAATTTACTCTCAATTTATCTTAAAAAAATTAAATAATGATCATGTAGAATCTTAAATGTTGAATTATCTGACATAAGTAAAAATAGAAGCATTATTAAATAATCATGGATATGTATATGCATATGTGTTTATGTAATTTTTAAAAAATTAATATATTTATTTTAAACTCAAATGTATTTGCTCCATTTCATTCCATTGTTCAAAAATATATTCTCTGAGCTGTCTTGCATCATTGAATGATTTTAAGATTAACTGACCATTAGCGAAGTTCTAGTGCTTGCCTCCGTAAACTAACAGTAAGGTCCTTTTGCTAAAGACAGAAACTTTATAACTCATTGAACCTGGCCAAGTCAAGCTGATGGATACTTTCAAGCTTAATTCTACTATTTAATGTTCATGGAACTGTGAAGTTATTTTCATAGAACTAGAGGAGCAGGTAAACATCAACCCAACCTCAAATCTTTCAATATACGAGGATGACTTTCTTGTAATATACACTGAGACAATAGTGGCACAAAAGGTGCAGGAGTAACCAACCACAATCTGATTGGATTTAAGACCCAATTCATGACATGAGACACATGCCTGACACTTCTCAGATGATCAACGACTCTGGAATTGTTTGCCATGGACCTAGGGAAAAAGGAAATATCCCTGTTTTGCTAACAGAACATAAAATGACTTCTAATCAAATTCATTTATACTTACAGATCCGTCCCTTACTCAGCTATTATTAGAGGTTTTCCTGCTGTAGGTGGAACACCTACAGCATCTACAACTAGATGATGTGCAGAGAATGAGAGAGACCTTGGAACAACTCAGTTCTAAATTTGATATTTCTCTAAATCTTCATTACTCAGGGAACTATGCAGGAAAGGAAGCAGAAGATTGTGAAAACACAGTAGTAAAGGAAGACAGCAAAAAGCAACATCTCCAATACACATAGGAACACAAAGGGACTAGCAACCTGCACATGGTCTGAAGAGATGGTTATCATACTGTCTAATCCAAGTGAAGCACTAGCACTGAAAGGGGCTTGGATACCAGTCCCCATCCCTAACCTAGATGCTATCTCCAAATAATAACTACTCAAAGAAAAATAAATCAGTTTAATCCAAAGGAGTCTTGTTGGGTATACAAACCATACTTAAGAGCATGCCCCATATTCAACAAGAGGTGGCCAACACAAAACAAACAACACTATTTTGGAGGATTTTTTTCCCCATAATTCTTTGACCACGGATTTCTAACTTTACAGGTCATTTGCTTATATTTACATTTCTGAATTTTTGTCTTTATGGGTTTTATTTTGTGTAAATATGTGTATTTTTCTTTATATATTCTTTGTTTTTCCTTTGGCTCATTATTTTGTTTTCATTTATTAGTATTTTTCCCAATTTGGTTTGTTTGTTTTTATTTTCTCTTCTTCATATTGTATTTCTCTCTTTTTAGATTTTTTTCTAATGAGTGAGAACAACAAAGGCTTAGGATTTAATTGAATGTGCAGGTGTGGAGGATCTGGGAGTTGTGTGGGAACAGTAATCACAACACATTATGCAAAGAAAAAATTAGTTTTAATTAAAAATAGTCCTTGAATTCTCAAACTTGGTGGCATTGGTATTACATACATGCCATATTAGAAAACAAAAAAAAACTATATTCGATGACATATTTTTGTAATTAGCTATTGGCAAATGATAACAGAATAGTATAACTTAATATTGATCAACTCAATCTCTCTAGCCTCGTCCTGCAGGAATAGGAAAACATGAAAGCATTTGACAAAATACACTGCCTTATTATCTAAAACCTTGCTGGAAAGCATCACAGAAAACATGAAAAGGTGCTGTGCTCATCTATGGGATTACTTTGGTATGGATGAAGTTAATCTGGCCTGAGCAACCATGTGCATTTTTATTCATATGTGAATGTGTGGAGTTGATGTGTCAAAGCATTCTCCAAAAAAGTTAGGTAGCTTTTATATCTGAACAAATGATTTTGAGCTTTCATACTTTTTTTGCTTGCTTCAGTATTATAATGGAATCTACTCGCTTGCAACTCATCTCAGTTTTCATTATTGAAATTATACACTTCATCTATATTTTATGATTACTGAAAAGAAAACTGTCTCAAACTTGTGGGCTTAATAACACAAGTATATTTTCTTACTGCTGACAGTCAAAAATGTGACAGACTAAAATCATATTGACAGTATTGCCTTCCTTTCAGGGGCTCAAGGAGTAAAACTAGAAAATGTTTTCTTTTTATCTTTTCTATGTTCTAGCAATACCCATGTTCCTCACAGAGCCTTCTATAAACAAAGATCCAACAGCATCTCTCTGACATTATGGAATATGGGTTTATTTACAGTATTCTTTAAGTAAATGTTACATGTGTGTCTGTTACAACCAACATATTAGTCATCTCAATTCTTAATTTAATATGTTTCATTTTGATAACTTGTATGTGTGTGTGTATGTGTCTATTTGTGCACATATTTTTACCTGTGTGAGTACAGATAGCTATGGATACCAAAGAAGGATGATGCTGTGAAAATAAGAATGAATAATCAACAAGGTATGTTTTTTATTTAAGAACCATTTGATTTGGGGCTTGCTTATAGCTTTAGATGATTGCTAAAATATCATATTTTCAGGATGCACATAGGCATGTTGCTGGAGCAGCAATTGAGAGCTTTGTTCTCTTATATGTAGGGAGCAGGCAGAGAAGGAGATGGGACTTGCCATGGGCTTTTTAACTTCAATACCCACCCCAGTGACAAATCTCCAGCAACAGCACACGTACTTCAACAACTATATTTTAACATCCTAATTTCTCTTACACATTTGCAGGAAATGGGCATGACAAAGAAAGAAGTAATGAAGTGTCACTTCTGGTTTACAAGCACTGATTTTCAAATATCAGAAGAGTGGCTCATTGGTTTTGCTTTGGTCAGGATAATCTGTTCAGGCAATGAGTCAAGCATGCACATAAACACCTGTGGTGCTTGGGTTATGGGACTTGGATTTCAAGTGGTTCTGTCATGGAGTACTGTTATCGTTAACCATTGGAAACACAAAGAATTCCAACTTAGTATAATAAGTACCCAGGAAGAATAGCTCAGAATGCTCTACAGAATGATAACCCACATAGAGCCAGGTAAATATATGACCTTGTCTAACTTGGCCTTAAGGTATTCTAGCATCTCCATCAACCACATTCTTTATATTACAATCATAATATTGAAAAATCTAGTATTAATAAAAAGGGAAAGTAGCCAGGTTCTCTATTTCATATGGGGTACTTCAAGGCTTCATTCAAAGAGGCAGAAAGAAAATACTAAATGAGGATAGAGTATGCTCAAACACATTGCAAATCATGTTAACTTCCCTAGTCCGGCCTCTGCATTTCCTGTAGTCCAATTAGTATGCATTCGTATTCTCTAAACCTTATCTCCAGACCCCTAGAGCTTAAGTCTTTCCACAAATAATATTTCTCTTTATATGTAGCTGAGCGGAAAAGATATCAGTGACAAGGACATGAGTATATTTTGTGAAACATTGTCAACCAAAAGCAATGAGGTATATCACACTTCATTCCTCAACAGTGCTTCATTATACACAGTTTAAGAAATACATAGGAGAGAATAATTTGCATTTGTGGAGAATACATACACTGGCCAAAATAATTGGCTATTTTCTTATTTGGCTATTTTGCTTCATAAATATTTTAGCTATATGTGTTTAAGTGTGGGTGCATGTATATGTGTATGTGTTTGTATATGTGTTTTGTAGGTACACATGTGTGCAGGTATTCATGCCAATGTGGAAAGTCATCAAAGATCAGTGTGATGTCTTGCAGTCTACTCAGCCAGTCCCTAAATCTGTAGTTTGAGACAGAGCCTTATTAAAATTGAAGTGTAGTTAGAAGGCAGAAAGTCCCCATTCTTTCTGCTTGCCCTCAGGGGTTGAGTCCTTTTCCCCCATCCAATATCATATCCTGTTCCCCTCTTTCTGCACTCCCATCACCTTTCCCTCTCATGTCCCTCCCTCCCTCTCATCTTTTGTTTACTTTCTTCTCCCTTCCAAGGACTAAAGTATCCTAACTTGGACCCTTCAGCTTGTTGACTTTTTTGAGTTCTGTGAACTGTATCTTGGGTATTATGTACTCTTTTTTTTTTTTGGTTAATATCTGCTTTTAGTGAGAAGACATCATGCGTGTTGTTTTGTGTCTGAGTTACCTCACAAGGCCCTGAGGACCAGTAGACAGAAACAGAAAGAATGGAAACAGGCAAACTTAAGAGAAAGGAGGTTGGGCGGACCCTCTAGAATGTACCAGAGAACTGGGAAGTAAGAGCCTCTAAGGACTCAAAGGGAGGGACCCTAGATTAAATGCCCCACAGTGGGGATAGAGTACTTATTGAACACAGATGGTTATCAAGTGAGGGTTGGGGTTGTCTTCCCATAGCCAAAATTCTTCCTGTCTGAAAGAAATGTAGGGATGGAAATGGAGAAGAACCTGAGGAAAAGAAGTTCCATCAATAAACAGTTCCAAAGTGAGACCCAGCTTAAGGGGAGGCCCTAAGACCTGACAACATTACTGAGGCTATGTGGCATTTACAAAAAGGGACCTATCATAACTGCTCTCCAAAAGACCTAACAAGAAGCTGAAAGAGCCCGATACAGGTTTGTGCATCCAACCAATAAACAGAAGCTGCTTACCCCTGTCGTTGAATTAGGGAAAAGTTGGGGGAAGCTGTGGAGGGGGGCAATCCTACAGGAGAACCAGCAGTCTCAACTAACCTAGAACACCTAGATCTCTCAGACACTGGATCACCAACCAGGCATCATACACCAGCTGAGATGAGGCCCCCAACACATATTCAGCAGAGGACTTTCAGGTCTGGGTTCATTCAGAGAAGATGCACCTAACCCTCAAGAGACTGGAGGCCCCAGCAAGTTTAGAGGTCTGGTCGGGTGGGTAGGGTGGGGACATCCTTGTGGAGCCACAGGGGGTGGAGTGGGGAGGAGGTATGTGGAACTGTGGGGGGTGCTGGGAGGGTAATAAAACCTGGAGTTTAAAAATAAGTAAATAAATAAAAATTAAAAAAAGAAAGTCTCAAAACCCTGTTTCTCCTTTAATAGTTCTAGAGTTACCTGCATACATGTATCCTGTCTGCCATGGTTATTTGAATGCAGTATCTTGTAATATTACCTATGCTCTTAAAACCTGAGACATGTTTCCAAGTACTACTTTGTAATTACCAAAATGTCAAATACATCTTTGATAAACACATTTTCTGCTAAATATTACTAGTAATATTCTTTAATAAATACCCCCAACCAATGTATTTTATTGTCTAGGTGTATTTGATCAAAATTATTATCACTATTTCTTTTAAATTTTTGAATTTGCAAATGACAGCTGTTCCTTTTTTTCTTTGAGAGTTATGCATTCTCTTTGGTGTTTGCTGTGCCAGAGAAAAGACATATACATTCTGGTTAATTTCAGATTTTTGTGCCTTAAGTAAAGGCAACAATTGTCATTACATTGATTCAAATGTCAATAAGAACATTGCTAGACCACTATTGTAGTAAGTAATCATTTTATAAAAGATTCAAAAGGCACCATTCATGTGAAGACAGAATAATTTGTTTATCTTAATTAAATAAATATACATTGTCAATAATGTCTAAGAAATAAAGGTGGGTGCATCTTTTAAGTTTATGTTGTAAATCTTGTCCAAGAGCATCTTGACAATTTTTCTAACCTGCAGAACAGCATTTTTTGTGGAAAGGTACCAACTGTTTCTTTGATATTGATACTGGTAAATCTTGCAACAGTATTTGTAGCACACTAAATTTGGTATATATAATCAATCTCTAGAGTTACCCAATAATAAATATACACAACTAATCTAAAATAATGTCTAGTTTCATGAGTACATGTACAGATCCAGATTCATTTGGATAAACTATAGTTTGGCACTAGTAAACCTACAAAGTTTATTTCTAAGGTGGAAATTATTGCTGGCTAATGTTACATTATTTTGAAGATTCTCACAGAAGAAGTTTGCCTTCACTCTGTGAGCTTTAACCTTGTACAGCAAATGATCTGTAAAATGTATATTCTAATTTAATAAACCAACAGCATCCTAAATTAATGTAGCAATTGAATTCAATGGGAGTTCTCATCTCTAATAGGCAAAACATGTTGAAAAATGTTAATAAATTTGTATTTGCAACAGTATTTTTGCTCATTATTGATAATTCTTAAATTTGTAAGTTAAGATGAACCATGCCAGAACTGGTTTTAAAGCATATATTTAAATGGGTAGTTTTCTGAATAATGAAACCATCAGTAAAATTTGTCATAGTGCAATTTCACATGGAAACTGTGGAAAATTAATTGTGTCAGGATTACTACTGCCATGATAGGACACTGGAAGGAAGGTGTTTACTTCAGTTTACAACTCTCAGCTCACATTCCATTATTGAGAGAATTCAAAGCAATAGCTCAATGGAAGAATGTGAAGCAGATATTCCAGCTTCGTCAAGTAACTAGAAAACATAGTCTTTGATATGAGAACAGCTAAAATGTTATTAAAAAGTTATCAAATACATTAAAATGTAAGGAAAAATTTCTGAGTAGTGATTTGTGAATTAATGAGCATCTAATTTTTTATAAAAGCTTTTGAGACTGAGGGAATTCCGTTTTTATAAAACTGTAATTAGAATTATTTTATGACTATTTTATAAATAAAACTTTAGTTATTTGCTGAGTATTCTTCACAATACAATTTACTGATCAATACTAACCTAACTTTCCAGCACAATATAATGAATTTTAGTTTTTCACCTTTCTAAATTAATTTATATTAAATATAAATTATTCACAGAATTTAAGAACTCCTCATCTTCAGATATTTTTAATTTATTTTGAGAACCTCTGATTATAATAAAATATCACCCCCTTGACTTATGTTTCTGTTATGCACCCCCTTGACTTATGTTTATGTTATGCTTATGTTTCAAGGGTCCAGAGATGATATTCCTATGTCATTTTGATGATATGGGCACTGGAAAATGTAGCACGTTGTCTACATAGTACACAATCACTGATAAGTAGATATTAGCCCAAAAGCTCAAAATTCCCAAGAAATAATTCACAGACCATAAAGCTCAAGAGGAAGGAAGACTAAAGTATGGATACTTCAGTCCTTCTTAGAATGGAGAACAAAATACTCATGGGAGGAAATACAGGGACAAAGAGTGGAGGAGGGACTGAAGAAAAGGTCATCCAGAGACTGCCCCACCTGAGTTCCGTCCCATGTGAAGCCACCAAACCCAGTCACAATTGCTGGTGCTAAGAAGTGCTTTCTGACAGGAACCTGATATGGATGTCTTCTGAGAAGCTCTGCCAGAGTCTTACTGATATAGAAGAAGATGCTTGCAGCTAACCGTCGGACTGAGCAAAGAGACCACAATGGAGGAGTTGGAGAAAGGACTGAAGGATATGAAGGGATTTGCAACCCCATAGGAAGAACAACAATATCAACCAAACGACTCCACCAGAGCTCTCAGGGACTAAACCACCAACCAATGAGTACAGACAAAGTGACTCATGACTCCAGCTCCATGTGTAGCAGAGTTTCCCATTGTCTGGCATCAATAGGATGAGAAGCCCTTCGTCCTGTGAAGGCTCATTTCCCCAGTGTAAGAGAATGCCAGTGTGTTGAGGTGAGAGTGGGTGTGTGGAAATGGGAGCATCTTCATAGAAGCAGGAGGGTGGTGGAATGGGAGAGGGGGTAAAGCCAATAATATTTAAAATATAAATACATAAAATACCCAATAAACATTTTTTTAAAAAGAGCAATTGGAAAACTTGTAACATAAACAGAAGACATCAACATAATATACAAAGATAGAGAGGGACATGAGGGAAAATTATTCAAAAGTCCTTTGTAGAAAGTCAAGTCAAGCCAAGCATCAAATTCATCTAATTGTAAGGAGAGATTTGTCCCCATAATCTGATTACAATTTGGATTTGGAAGAATCCTACACACTATTCAAAAGGATACCTATGGCAAGATTTGATCCTTTACAGTTCTTAATAGAGGACATAACCAGCCACCGCAGACGAAATCTGAGATAATATGTGACTGTGATCTAAATTTCCACATATACTAAAGTAACAAAACTTTGTTAATTTTACTTGTATTTCATGATACAGAATGCACTTCCTTTTCATCCTTAATAGAAGTTAGGAGATACAATGGAAACATCAAATCCTTTCCCTCATGAGACAAGATGCAGGCTTTTTTAAAACACAGAAGTTGAATAAATGGTCAAATAGTTATTGAAGTACAACCTCTGTAGATGAGTTCAATGATAAAAGCCAATGTGATGACAGCAATTAGTGTATATGGATTCTGCTTTCCCATTATAGATGGCGAGATTTGTTGCAATATGCATAATTCAATTATTTAGCAACATCATTTATCTTGAACACAGACAGCACAAAATTAAGTGATATGTTTTTTGAACTGACAAAATAGATGTCAAGAAAAGACACCTAGGCTGGTAATAAATCTACCTTCAACTCAATAGAAAACCCCAAAGGTTTTTTACAAAGCTTTTTGTCTATGGTTTTAATGGAACATTAATAAACTGAGTTACCTGACTTCCAAGGCTTTTTACAAACCAATAAATTAGAAAGAACTGGGGCAGCTGAAAGCAGCAAACAGCTAACACTGGGAGAGCAACCAGTGAAAACATGCATTGATTTACCACTGAGCAATCATTTATTGCTATTAAGTGGGAAAAATCAATTTATGAAATACTTAGAGAGACTCTTAGTCCAATACTGATGATGATCCGGAGGCTATCAAATCATTATGAAATGATTACAACATGAAATGTATTCGCTTTCAGAAAGCAGCTAATAAAGACAGGCATTTCAGGAAAAAATATCAAAAACAAGTTGTTTTTTACGATACACAGGATAACAGAGACAAAGCTTTAAAATGATTATAGCGATCATTATCTGTCACTTATTTCTTTAAGTTTTCATTGAATAAAACATTTCATCAATGCCATATATCCACATTATTTTATGAAAAAGAGAACTGTAGAACACATACTTTAAATAAATGCACATGACACTAGGACAGGTAAAATATTGCTTGAACACAGAGGGAAATTACTGTTTTCTTGCTACTTTATTATATAAGGAAGCTACATAAATATTACAACTATCACAATAATTTTCCATGTGCCAGGTAACCATCCAGAAATGTCATAATACTAGTGGCTGATGTAGGTGCTGAGAAATCAAATTTGAAACCTCTCTTAAGAGTTGCAAATTCTCTTAGCTTCTGAGTCAACTCTCCAGTCCCCAGTTCAATTTCTTTATAAAAATAAACTCACCACTATTGTGAAAAGAGGTTATTTGAAAATAATCATCAATAACAGTGGTTATGGAATAATAAATCCAGTGAGCAGAGCACAGATGCTAAAGGAAGAAAAATAGAGAATTTTGCTAGAAAATGTCTTGTGAATGGTTAAAAGTCTAAGGAACCTTGAATGATGACTTATTGTGGATATTAGTATATTAAATAATCATAGTCCCATCATAATAACATTTTACCATTACTAATTTAAGTGCTCGATTGTAACTTACTAGAAAATAAATTCTTAATAGTTTGGACAGTCTCTATGAGAAAACAACTGAAGAAAATAACATACTAAATATACAATAGGTTTCATAGTCATTTGATTAATTATAATTGAGAAATAAAATAATATTAATTAATTATAATGAAAAGTTAATCAGTTATTGATGACCCATAATTAATTATTGATGAATAATAGTTATACTAATAATGGTTTTCACTGACACGGCTCAAATCAATTGGCAAGACTAACCATACCTAAATCTTTGAAATTGAGTCAGAGTAAGTCATTCCTCCTCTTAAATTGCTGTCAAGTACTTTGTCACATTGGTTACAAGTCTGGGTAACACTGAAAATTAGTAGCAAAGATGTGTAGTCATTGCTGTGACTAACCCTGATAATGGGATGGGTTGGCAGGGTGACTATGGGGGGGCACTTTCACTGAGACTCGTTGCAGAGGGGGAGATGGAGCCTAAAGTGATCACCTCTTGTACCTGGGCAGGATTCCCAGTAAAAGTTATCCTTTTACTGGGTTGGGAGAGCAACCCAGCCACACAACTTTCACCCCAAAAGGTGTCTTCCCTACAGGATGTGCAGGGACAAAGATGGAATCGAGATACAGAGAATCGATAACCAATGACTACCCCAAATTGAGATCCATCCAATGGACAAGAATCAATCCCTGACACTATTAATGATACTACTATGCTCGCAGTCAGGAGCCTAGCATAACTGCCCCCTGAGTGACTCCACCCAGCAGCCTATGGGATCAGATGCAGAGAACCACAGTCAAACATTACATGGAGCTTGAGGACTCTTGTGCCAGAATTGGGAGGATTGGGGGACCCAAATGGGATAGGGACTCCATAAGAAAACCAACAGTATTAACAAACTTAGACAATTGTCCTCCCACCCCCAGACACTGAACCATCAATCAGAGCTAGCAGGGGATGGACCTAGAACCCCTTAGCATATGTAGCGTATCTGCAGCTTGGTCTTCATGTAACCACATGGTTGCCCACCATCGGGAGCAGGGGCTTATCCTGAATCTGTTATATGACTGACTCTGGATACTTTTCCCCAAACTGGGCTTCATTGCTTGCCTGCACTGGCAGAGTATATGCCTAGTCCTTCAGTAACTTGATGTGCTAGGGTTGGGTGAAACCTGGGGCAGGGGGTTATCTCCCCCTTCATAGAGAAGGAAGCTGGAAAGGGGAAAGGAGTTATGTAAGAAGGGACTGGGCGGAGTTGGGGGAGCTAATATTGAGATGTAAAGTGAATAAATAAATTAATGAAAGAATAAATGAATGAAGTATTATTTTACAAAAAAATGGTAGGAGGTAGTGTTAAAATATTGGGAGAAAAACAAGGTATATACAGAGCCAAGAGTGAGTGTTTAGAAGGATCAAGCATTAATATGAATGCAGAGAGTAAGATTGTAATATGAGGTTTCAGGTGCAGAAAAAGGACAGTTGCAAATTGAAAAATGCCATCAGCTCTACAGTCTGGCAAAGAACTTGGTTTTAGTTCCTCAATTCTCTATGAACATATGAAAGTCTGATCACAAAGGAAACAAACCAGGTTAGAAGAGGAAATTTCAATGCTACTAAGAAGTTGAGTTTGCCAGCACATAGAGTTGGTTTTGCTTGCTATTGTAAGCCATAGTAACAATGAGAATGATGAACAAAAAGAAAAATAAAAAGAAAGGGAACGCTGCAGATTTCCAAGATTTCTAGGATGATTAAGTTGGTGCTATAGAAGGTAAGATTAATAGAGAGGTATGCACCTTCAAAAGTGACACAAGTTTGCATGAATGAGAAAGATGTCTTGTAATTATCCTAGGAAGTGATTTGTTAAGACAGCACTAATCATAGAGACTCACTTGAAAGGCTTTGGCTGAGTGACCCTCCTCACATAAATCACACAAAGTCTAGGAGGTGTTCCCTCCCTTTAGCTTTTTAGTTGCTAGGAGACTGACAGCCAAGATCCAAGTGGGGTAGAGATGTTATGTCTCCTGCTAATACCCAATTTTACCAATAATGTGGGATGGATTTTCATGCATGCTGATTAGGGTTATGATGCTATCCCCACAGAATTCTAATGGAAGCCTGTGACCCACACAATGATCAATCAGAAATCATCAAAACATGAAATATTTGCCATAAATATACAGCTAAAATAATACCTGCACACAGAGAAATTGGGGTGTATTTGTCTAGGCTTTTATAAGTCCATCACATATTTCAGGTGTCAGAAGTAGAGCCCCAGTATATGAATATAGTAGTCTTTGAAAGGGTAAAACTCTTCCCTCACATCCCTCTTTTAATATACACACTCCTCCCTTCTGAAATAAAAAATGACTTATTTTTTTCAAAAGCCCCCACAGATAAAAGTTTACTTCTATGAATATTGAGCCTGTTTGTTTTATTTGGACACTTGAAGATGAATTAAATACATTCCTCATTTACAACATAAGGCTTTACTGGATTTTCGCAAAGAATATGTATTGATCATAAAGTGATAGTATTCATAAAAAGTGAAACCCTGGTTCATAGTTGATTTCATTATTTGGAAAGATGAAAGAAACATTAGTAGGAGAGACATCCTAAGTAGAGGATATAGAATACTGGGGCTAAATCTTGACTTTCTTTTCTGTCCTCATCTCATTTCCTGAGTTGGAGGATGGTTCAGGCTCTCTTCTTCACTGTGTCCCTCTGTTTTATTGCCAATAAACTGTAGCCTGAACATACTGAAGCTGGAGCTTTGCAATTCTATGTTGTTCTATTAATTATTTTTCCTTACACAGAAAAATTCTGAACAGAATAGTCATGAGCTGGATGATGAACTTGGGCCCTACAACTGAAAGAATGAGACCTTCCTCTTTTGAAAGTGCTAATAATATTAGTAAGTGTTTAATGGGATGTCAATAAGAATATATGACATGTTAAGGAGTCAATAAAAATATACAAACAAAAATCAATTCACTTCCTAATAATTAAATATATTTCATTACCAACAAATTTATAAAATATACTGTTTTAATATTACTATCATTATTTGAGATTTTCATTCATGTACTTTTTGTATTATATTTTCAATAAATCTGCCACAATTCCATTCTACTTAAAATAACCTTTATCACCTCTGCCACTTTTCTTTCACAAGTTCATATTCTGGCTAAACTTCCAACCAACCAAAAACAGTAAGAATAAAACAACAACAAAAAAAAAAACCAAACACACTTACTGTTGCCTCTAAAAACATCCACAGTAGCATGAGTAACCTCTTAGGGACAAAATTCCTTAATAAAACCTCATTCTTTCATTTCAGTCTTTCATTTATTAACTCATAAATCACTACAGCAGGGAGTTTCTTTTAATTAACTTGAGTATTTCTTATATACATTTCGAGTGTTATTTCCTTTCCCGGTTTCTGGGTAAACCTCCCCCTCCCCCCTCCCCTTCTTTATGGATGTTCCCTTCCCCACCCTCCCCCCTTTGCCGCCCTCCCCCTAACATTCTTACTTGGTTGCCTAACATTCATGATGAGAGTTTTATTGACTTGATAGTGGTAACAAAACAGGAGTTGGTGGACTTTAAATCAACATATAGCAATGATCTCCATGCATATGGGAGGTCCGTATTTTAAACTATGTTATATAATGAGGAAATAGATAATGCTGTATTTCTTAATGTAACTGAGCAGAATGATTTAAGAAAACATAAAATTTTTATAGTTAAAATTATAATCTACTATTTCATAAGTCAGGTACTTATATCAAAAGAAAGAAAGCTTTATTACAATCAGCCAAATTTAGACTAATTTCATATCTTACTGTTTACATCAAAGAACACAAAATTGTTATATCTTTATAGAAAATGAACAAATATATTAAGGCATTGTTGGGAGTTCATTTTCAATGTTCATCTTCTTAAAAATATTTACTAAGCACAATAAATTCATCATCCTGGACAGCTGTATCATGCAGCATGATATTTATAAATTAAGATTTTTTTTTACTTCATTCACTAAAACAAGCCATTTCTTTATATATTAGCATTGTGATGTTAATGTTTCAATGAACACTTTCCACATAATGTGGTTTCAATTTTTGAGTCCTTGTTCAAAATATAGGAAAAGTGAATGGAAGAAAAAATTGAATATCTTGAATGTGGCTCATTAGTAAATCTGAATTTGCAGAAAAATACACATGGCATGAGTGTCTCGTGAAGTACAAGAAGTCCCATTAATCTCCATGTACAGCAATAAACACTTGAAAAACACATTTTTCCTGTTTCATAAATGATTGTTTGCTCTAACAAAATGTAAATCTTAAAAAGTCTTTGTGATACTTTAAAATGTTCTCACTTCACTGTGACTTACACTGTCATACTTGGTGGCAGCTTGGTGACTTCTATTTAACTCTTTTATTTTTTGTCTTTATTTAGCTCATGGCAATTTAACCTTGGCAAGTGTCTTCCTCTGTCAGAGAATAACTATATAGCGAAGTCTTAAGGTATAGATATTTGCAAAACATATGTAAAACTCATTCTTAGTAATGTAGATTCTATGTTGGCCTATAAAAGAAGAGTTACTACATTAGCATGAAGAGGAAATTCATTAACAGTTATTATGTATTTTTCTGAGATTGATCAAAATGAACATAGGATACTTAATAATTTATAATTCTAATAGTTATTTTATCATAAGAAAAACACCAGTCATTCTTTAATTCTTAAAACTCCTAGAGAATATATAATAATGTGGTCTAAATCCTTTAGCATAAAGCAAAATCACATTATCATTAGATGAAATTTAGATTGTGTTGATCTAGGATGACAACTATCATGGGAAGTATGAGATACATTTTCAGTTTCAATAGCCACAGTGACTTATCCTTTCTAGATAAGACAAAACTGTAACAGCAAGTGGTGTGGACTTCACTTTTCACCTGGCAAAGCTTCCTTCTATTCCTCTTTAAAGAGCATGGCTTGAGGGATACAGGGCCCTGTGTTACAGACTCTCTTGGAACACCATCAAAACAAATTTCACTTAACTCATGAGCATCTTTCCTAACTCTAAAAAACATTATTAAGAAAGCAGATAGAGTGATTTAACTCAGTTCTTCCCTTGGTGTCTTTAGGGACTGTGATTCACGGGAAAATGACTCTTGACAACCTGATGGGTGGACAGCAATTCCAGAAGACAGCTCTTGTGTGCAAAGCAAAGCCAGCTTAGGATGACAACCTCTGATTCATGGCTTTGAGTTGTTTCTATAGCTTTGTGAAAAGCGGTGACCTTGAACCAGTAATCTCGATGATGTGCTTCAAGTTCAAAGAAAAAGAACTGAAGTGGAACTGAAGTGACTGACTTGGGTTATGGAGAGAGCATCCAGAGGCCAGTATTATAAAAAAAAAAACAATCCAATAGGGTTGCTTTTATTATATCTATTTTATTCAATAATAAAAAAATCAGGACAGCAGTTTATTGTATCTTAATAATTGCAAAAGTTTAGGTTTCATAAAAAAGAATTATAAGTGAATTATTTCCTTTGTGCCAAATTTAGTTATGCTCAGTTATGTGTTTCAAGATATCCAATTATAGAATTTCAAAATGAAGAGCTCTGCTTTAAAAGCCTTGACAGTAAAACTATGTGTGTACGTCAGGCCAAGGAAGAAAAATAATCAGGTCAAATGGCTAATAACAACTGATATGTCACTTTCTGCTTTCTTTCTCAACAATGATGAAAATATAAGACAGAATCAGACTAAAATGATCCTGTGAAATCCTTTAATAAGAAAGAGAAAAATAATACCATGCTTATCCTTAAAGATAA